>NC_067157.1:57655211-57930211 GCF_903995435.1 Acomys russatus | reverse complement strand
TCTTCACCTCAAGTGCGGACAGATAACCTCCACAGCACGGGGAGCCCGGGCTATGGGATTTGAGGGATTTCACAGAAACTTGAGAATGCAGAACCTCATGCACAGAGATGTTGAAAAGCTCTCCCTCTGGGGACCACACAGTCCAGGGCCGCACGCTAACCACTGTCCTCCCAGCCCTTGGCTGCACACACGGGTAGGAGTTGCTAAGGTCCCTGAAAAGGAACGCCTTCTCCCAGGCGTGGTCCTGAGCCTGAGCCCGTCTTCTTGTCTTAAGGTCAAGCCAGAAGAAAGAAAGCAAGGTCTCCTGAGGTTATATGATCTGCCCCTAGGCAAAGCATCACAGCCCAGTGCTCCTGCCTGAAGGCCCCAATAGCAGCAACCCAGAAGAAGGCTCGCATTCCAAGTAACACCCTTGGGGCTGAAGCTTAGCTGCCAGAGCCCCCAGCACACCACCTTCCTGTGCGTCCACCAGACACTATTCCCATTAGCACAGCCCAGGGAGGCTACCTCTCCTGGCTCCTCCCCTCCACACTTCCTACCATGGCCCACATACAAGCTCTCAGGGCCAGCTATACCACAGTGACCTCCTAAGTGAGGCTGCCTCTCAGGGATGGAGCTATCTGGAAGGTGTGTCTGAGTCACAGACACACACACACAGACACACAGATACACACAGACACACACACAGACACAGACACACACACACACACACACACACACACACACACAGCAGTGCCTGGCTGTTCTGATCACTTCCCAGACTGACAACATGGCAGAGTCCCTTTTGCCTTCCTCTTGTTGACCTTCCCAGCTAGCCTTGCTTATCGGAGACTCACTTGCTCCCCCTAGTGGACGGTGTTCACATTGTTCTAATCATCCCGACATAAATAAGAGGGAGTGAGTTCTTGCTCCAAGTGGAATGTTCCCTCACACCCTGGCCTCCCTGGAGAGGCTGGCAGATGCCTTTGGAGATACTAAACAACCAGGCAGCAAGGGCAGAGAAATTTGCCCCTCCTCCCTTCTTCCCTCTTCCTCCTTTCCCCCCCTCTCTGTTTTCCCTTTCCCCCTCCCCCTCCCCCCAAACTAATTAGCAGCAGACCCAACAGAGGACCCTGGCTCAGGCTCCCAGGAACCCCAGACTAGATCAGTAGGTGATGTGCAGCTGGCTGAGAAGGGTGGGGCCGCAGGTCCACGCGAGACTTCCGTCCTCTGAGGACTTCTGTCCAGCTGTACACTTGTGTACAAACTTTACTTGTGCACACCCTGGGGTCCATAGAGAGCCCTGGGATTCATGGCTGTCGCTCTGCTTTGAGTCCTATGTCCAGCTCTACTCTCCAGACCCCAGGATGAAAGTGGAAGAGGTACAGGCTGCAGGCAAGTGTGTGCAGGAAACACACTTGCCCCCTTAGTATTTATCCAGCACATTCTGAGCAATAGCACAGAGGGCAGTCTCAGGCCAGGCTGCATAGAACCGCGTCCCCAGAACAACACAAAGAAGTCACGTGTTTCCATGGTCGCATGAAAACCCAGCCTCCAGCTTCAGAGCACTGGATGCTAATGGTTGTGGTGGAGGAGGGTCAGTGTGGCCACCTACTAATCACTAGATATGTTCACAGAGAAATCAAGAGTGGGCTAGAGAGAAGAGGGTGTGGAAAGCGGAGTGTGCAAAGGGCAGGGGAGGAGGGAAGAGGGTGAAAGAGTACATGTATACACACATATGAGGGTGAGAGAGGGAGGGGGAAAAGGGGAGGGGGGCGGGGAAGAGCCGTTGACTCAAGAGCACTTTGAGCAGGTTCTGTTGCTTAAGGCTGCCGCTGAACATGCATGCCCTTAACAGATGCTCTTTGAGAACCCACCCGCCTCCCCAGGATGAGGCAAACAACGCATTTTCCTTTAAGAAGTTGATGGTTCACTTTTTTTTTTTTTTTTTTTTGCCAACATCGGAAATGAATCCCAGGTGTTGGTGATGACAGGATCGACACTTTTTGGAACACGTCCTTTATTTATATAATAAAAAAATGTTTCATTTGTCTAACATTAATTTTGGCGTGTGGAACCGATCTTTGTTTAACGTATTAGATGGTGTTGGGGAAAAAAAAAAAAACCGGCCTGGGTTCTAAGGAGGAGACACACCTGAGGTGGAAGAGCAGCGGAGGCCTGGAACCTGAGGCTGGTTGATAGCGTCCACTGGGTTGGGTGCCACCCAGAGGAACGGAACACCTAGAGCTCGGCTTCCTAGAGAGCCCAGTCTAAGGGGGTTGGGGCAGGAAGAGAGCCAGAAACGTCAGGCTGACCATCCAGGCCTCCTGCCAGCAGGGGGCGCCAGACCCCACTGGCACCAGGAGGATTAGAGGCCAAGGAGAGAGCCACGGGGCTGCCGGCCAATGAGGAATTCCTCCTTGCTGGGATAAAGTGGACTCCTTGACATGGGATGCTTACAGACAATCACACGTGACAGCAAGCAACAGGAGTGACAACAGATGAGGATGACAATATTTTGAGTTGGTTGCATAAAGAAATAAGCCAGTTTGTTTTTTCAATTTTCAACAGTATCGCTAGGGTACAATTGACACAAAATAAGCCACTTCTCTGAAGGGTACACAGGGCACCATGAGACCCTGGTGATTAGGACATGTACCCTCTCTGCCCCAGACCTGACACTGCTGTGGACTCCAGAGGCTGCTCTGTGTTCACGGATCTCGCCACCTGCCCTGTGGATGGACGGTCACAGTCTGTCCTGTCTTGACCTCCATTCACCTGGTTACTTTTTGTAGATGCCTGCATGTGTGCGTGTGCGTGTGTGCGTGTGCGTGTGCGTGTGTGTGTGTGTGTGTGCGCGCGTGCGTGCGTGCGTGCGTGCGTGCGTGCGTGCGTGCGTGCGTGTGTGTGTGTGAAGGCCTAAAATTGAAATTAAGGGTCTCACCACTTCATTTATCAAGGCAGGGTCTCTCTCTCTGAACCCACGGATCTCCAATTCTGACTAGCCTAGCTAGCTAACTGGCTCCACAGATGCTCTCTCTATACCTCTTGAGTGCTGAGATTACAGGTGGCCACAGGACCTGCCACCATTTGTGTGGGTGCTGTGGATCTGAACGCTGAACCTCCTGTTCATTTGGCCTCCCCAAGGCCCCCCAACTTTTCCATTCTCACTCATCTACAGGTCTCTGAAGTCTTCCAGTACTCAGCCCAACTCTTACAAGCCCCCCCCCCCCCTTTCTCTCTCATTTCAGAAACTTCTATCCATACTCGCAGATTACTGGAGGTGTTCTGCACAGGACACAAATCTTCCAGAACTCTCCACATGTCAGACTCCCTTAAATGCAGCTAGAAGGCCATGGGACCCTAAGGCACTACAGTAAGGCTGTGCCTGTCAGGCAGAGGAAGCCTGCGCAGCCCTGATGGCATGGTTTATGAACAGGGTAGGCCATGGAGTGCTTGTTCCTAACCCTCACTCTGCACACACAGAGAACAGAGGAAAGTTCTGCTGAACAGCTGCACCTTGAGACCCGTGTCAGCACAGTGGGCAAGTAAACTTCAAATAAAGCCCAAAGCTTAACATGCTGCAATGCAATGCAAGAAGGACGGGAGGCTTTCCCTCTAACGTGCACAAAACAATGAGGCCTCTGGGTGTCCTTTGGGGAGACTTCTCAGCCACTCCACCTTCCTTTGAGGATCCTTGCAACTCCCACATAAACACCAGAGGGCGTACTGCACACAGTGGCAGGTGAGGCTCAACAGAGAAGAAAGCTACACACATGCAGGCATGTGCACATGCACGAACACATATACACACAGGTGTGCACACACATATACAAGTGTACACACACATACACACAGGTGCACACACATAACACATACACATTCATGCATAAACACATCGTGCACACACAGGTGTACACATACACACAGGTGCACACACATATACAGGTGTACACATACAGGTGTACATATACACACATACGGGTATACAGATATACACATATACACATACACACACACACACACACACACACACACACACACACACACTACCACCAGCACCACCACCACCACCACCACAAGGCAAGATGCTCATTTTAAACCAGGCGTCTGGTTACAAGCACTGATGCTTACTGGGAGCTCTGGTTTGGCAGCATCAGGCCAAGTCCTCACATATTCGGTCCTGCGGTCTCAGCTGAACCACAGAACGTGCTAAGTACTGATCCTTTTAGATTAATAAACATTTAAAATGTACTTATGAGCATGTATAAAAGTTGAAAACCCTTCCACCCTTCTATGTAACAAGTACATGTGACCCTCAACAAGGAAGGACCCATGCCTTAAGTGAGATAAGAAAGGCTGATTCTAAAATAGCCATCCCTGGGCTCTGTTGTGTGGGGCCTGAAGGAAAGGCTGGACACTGCAAAGGAAAGTGTGTCCCTGGCCTGCTCCTCCTCGTACAGCTGGAACCAGAGGCTGCTGAGGGCACAGGAGCCTCTCTGGCTGCACCCTGGCTCCAGGCAGAGCAGCGGGAACTCAGGCTGGCTTCGCTCCGGAAGCCAACAGTGGGCAGAAAAATGAATCCGTCATGTGCTTCCAAGATGGCAAAGCTCTCAACACCTGGCAAAAGCTACAGCTGGGTGCTTCCCTGAGGGACAATTCTCCTTCGGTGGAGCTCAAGGTGACCTAGGATCATGTCCCCCAAATCATTGAGCACATGAGGGAACAGGCTGAAGAAGCAGAAACCGGAGGAAGGCAGACGAGTGGCCAGCTAGGCTCAGGCCCTCGGATGGCATGTGCTAAATCCAGTATAAGATCTGAACACATTTTCAGCCAGGTGTGGTGGTGCACACTTGTAATCTTAGCACTTGGGAGGCAGAGGCAGGTGAATCTCTGTGAGTTCAAGGCCAGCCTGGTCTACATAGTGAGTCTACCAGGGCTACACAGAGAAACCCTGTCTCAAAAAACAAAACAAAAAATCTGAACACATTTTTTTTTAAAGAAACAAAAGAACGATGATAAGACAAAAGAAAATAAAGCTATTATAGCGGGCAAGTTGGGCTTTTAAAAGGTGGGATAAAACCTAGAAATGAAAGATTTGACACTGGTAATCAAGTAGAGCTGGTCCAAGAAATGGATGAAGGACTTGGGAGTTGATTCTTGGAGGGCATGCACGTGCAATCTTGCCAGTCAACAGAGGCTGCCCACTATGTTTGAGGACCTGGGCAAAAGTCAGAGGCATTTCAGAGAAAGTGGACAAGAGCAAAGGCTGTGGCTGGCCTGGCAGTAAAGACATACTTGTGTCCGTCTACACGCTGTTGAGACTGCATCCGTGAAACTGGAGTTTCTCCAGACATCTTACGTTGGAGGAGGACACCGGAGCCTGGTGCCACCCAGCATGGAGCTTGTTGTCCCTTGGAAGGGACGTCCCATGTTCTGACAACTTGCTAGGTCATCACCTTGAGGTAGAGACTGGAGCCCAGAAAAGATGGGTCAGTGATGGGTGGGATCACATGGTGACTGGACTGCCTGTCTATGCATACCTCTGCTCTCTATCTAAACCCACGCCTCAGACAGGACCACAAACGTGGGCTTTCAGGGGGCGAGGGGATCTCTAGACCCTTTGTTCTGCCTTTTGTTGTCGTTATTTAATGTAGATGAGTGCTCTATCTGCATGTACACCTGCACACCAGAAGAGGGCAGGAAAGGGTATAGGGGGTTGTGAGCCACCATGCGGTTGCTGGGAATTGAACTCAGGACCTCTGCTCTTGACTGCTGAGCCATCTCTCCAGCCCTTTGTTCCTCTCCTTAATGGAGGCACATTGAATAAATCCCAAACTATTACCTGCTTTTTTACTGGCCTGTTGAGAGGGCTGCCAGGGCACGAGCTCTGACCCGAACAACTCTGGTGACTTTTGGCAAGCCAGTCCAGAGGAAAAACCCATTTTTAGTATCAGCCACTCACAAGTCACTGTACTGAGTGGGATTTTCCTTTCTTTCCACTTGAGCTGACCATGACTGCTTTCTACCTCGACTTGGTTCTGGACTCTTGTGAAAGTCTGGCCCTTGGTGAGATTCTCCCTGGTTGCTGAGTGTCTCCCTGACTGGCTGGTGAGCTTCTCTCTGACTGGTGAGCTTCTCCCTGACTGGTGTCTCCCTGACAGGTTGGCCTCTCTCTCTCTGACTGGTGGGCCTCTCCCTGACTGACTGGTGAGTGTCTCCCCAACTGACTGGTGGGCCTCTCCCTGGCTGACTGGTGAGTGTCTCCCCAACTGACTAGTGGGCTTCTCCCTGACTGGTGGGCCTTTCCCTGATCAGGTGCACCTCAGGCTTTGCCCCTTTAGTCAGTTTTGAGTTCTTTGCTGTCTCTCTGAATCGTATTTTGGTGACTGGCTTTGTTTTTTGGAGTCTTCTTAGCCACTTCAGCTCTGTTTAGTATTTGGGCTAGCAGGCCATTTGTATGACAAGCAGCCTTAAACTATGTGGGTGTCTGCTATCTGACAGGGCAGATTTTGGGTTCTGTTGAGCCACTTGACACAGAAACAAGCTGGTGAGGAGATTTCTACTGTGATTCGTGTAACCACGGAAAACAGTAAGAGAAGTCCAGTTGGCTGGTTCTCTGTAGGCCTGCATGGTTTCTAAAAGCAGGGGGCAAAACTCAATCTGTACCTAGCACTCTTGACAATAAACCAATAGCAGCCCTTTGGCCATGCCTTGCTTTCTTTTCCTGTTGTGACAAAATAGTGTGACAGAGCAATTTGAGGTAGAGCATTTGGTTTAGCTCACCTTTCAAGGGTCCCTGGTGACAAGGAAGCCAAGGTGACAGAAGCCTGAAGGAGAATCCACAATCAGGAAACAGCGAGGAATGCACGACAGCGCTCAGCTCCTTCTCCAAATCCACATTGAACCCACCACCTGGTAACCCGGGTCAAGCTCCTCCTTTTGGGCAGCCCAGAGTCCCAGGGAATGGCGCCGCCCACAGTGGGCGGGGCTTCTCACTTTCGACCGGGGAAATTCCCCACAGGTGTGCCCAGAGTTAGCACCCCCTCCCCAGGTTAGTCCAGGTTCCATCACGTTGAGAATCAACAGTAACCCTCTGAGTCCAGTTTATCTCTGCATCTTTTTGTTTTTAACTTACTAAATGCTGAAATCGCGACTCTTGGTGTCTAATTTAAAATGTTGGGTGTTTGGGGTGATATTTGGACCTCATTCATATACAAGAGCTATTGCTTCTGTTTGGGGGTTTTCTTACTTCCTTTTAAAAAATTATATAAAATGCAAGAAGCCAGAAAGCTTGAATTTGAAACTGAAACAAAACAAAATAAAGCTGGCTTTATGGGACTTCAGGCAGGCTATCTAAAGTGTTCACTAACTGCCCGGTCCATTACAAGGTTCTTTCTTGGTAAATGGAGCCTCAAACTTTCAAATGTTAATTCTCAAAACTGAAACTGGAAAAAGTCTCTTTACATTATTTACAAGAGAAGTAACTTGAAAGGTGATTAATTCACTTAAATATTCTTTTATTGAACACTCAGAAAGCTTCTAAAGGGATTCTTGATAAGCAAACAAAACGTAAATTTAAAAGATTGGTTTTAGGATTGCCTTGGGTAAAAAGATACATTTTTGTTTTTTTCTGGGCCTTTGTCCATGAATGTATGAAGTATACTATACACGTTTTGTCAATGTTGACCTGAGTTAACTTTGGATTTGGAATAACTGCTAATAGGTAACACAGTGTATTTAAGAGCTGTTATGAGACTGGATGGTTGTATGTCTCACGCAGTGTGCATGTACGTTGTAAAAGATGAAGCCAGTACTAGTCACAAAAGGCAACAGAAGACTTAGCGTCGCTGGATCAGTACGTCCCATATTTGTGCTTTCACAGAAAAAATGACCTTAAATGTGATGTCACTAACTCTGGGTGCTACCTGATGAAAATGCTATTGAAAATGTTCTTTTTAAATTTTCAGATGGTGTTAATAAACGCACAGAGATTATATGTGCATGTACTCATCTTAAGCATGCGTCCCCTGTTGGCAGACTTTCAGAGCAGAAAATCCGCTGGGGAGCTCACTTTGTCTTTTCTGCTCATTCCCACCCTCGCCATGCTTGTATCGTTCATGCAGACAGCCCTGTTCCCCGGTGTGTCGAGACTCCGCCTCCTGGGAAACTTGTCTTGTTCCCATCTGTGCTGCTTGTTCTGCGTGTCTGAAAACATGATGCTGTGTCTGCTCCCTCTGTCATCTTCTTGGGCTATTAAGATGCTAGTGAGCTGTAAGTCAACTCTTTACAAGAACGGGGCTGATATTTTTTTTTAAGAGGCGGAGAAAAATCTAAAACTAGGTTCGCTATCCTGTGGCTTTATTTGGTTTAAAAATATGTGATTTGACTTAAAATCGTCAGCTGTCCTTTTAAAGGGAGACCTGGGGCCAGGTGGTGGTGATGCACACCTTTAATCCCAGCACTTGGGAGGCAGAGGCAGGAGTATCGCTGTAAGTTTGAGACCAGCCTGGTCTACAAAAGTGAGTCCAGGAAAGTCAAGGCTACACAGAGAAACCCTGTCTCAAAAACACATAAAATAATAATAATAATAATAATAATAATAATAATAATAATAATAATAACAACAAATTATTATTATTAAATATATATATAAAATAATAAAGGGCGACCTGGGATGGACCTATATACAGGTTGTAATTTCCTCTTTCCTTTTTACCCAGTCCCTTTTAAGGAAATGTCTTCTGGTGTCCACTCAATCTGCATGGGGGTGAGACTTATCTCAACAGACGTCTTGGCAAAAGAAAAAGCAGGGTGCTTACTTATAAATCCCAGTGTCTGTAAACGCTTTCTTTGTGGTTCACAGTCTTACTTGACACCTCCACCCAGCCACCCCCTAACGCTCCGAACACTCTGACCGCCTGCCCTGTCGAGTGGTTCAAACGCACTTCTGTGTTTCTGTGCCGTGAGGTCTCTTTTGAACGTGTGCATAACTTAGGGTTTCCTTCGCCATCGCTAGGTAAACATTAACTGATTCCTTAAGTTTATGCCCTGTTAAACCATATGAAGGCTCTCCCCCAGCTAGGAGCATCATGTGGAGAGAGAGAGCACAATTGTTTTTTTTTTTGTTTTTTTTTTTTTTTTCATCCTTTAAAGGATATTTCATGCAGCGCTTATGGCTTAAAACTTGAATGTTGGACATGCTGGTGCACGTCTTTGATCCCAGAGCTCAGGACTCAGAGGCAGGCAGATCTCTGTGAGTTTGAGGCCAGCCTGGTGAACAGAGAGAGTTCCAGGACAGCCAGAGCTACATAATAGAGAGCTTGTCTCAAAAAGACACAAAAAAAGTCAATCCATAAATAAATGTTATATTGGATTGACAAGATGGCTCAGTGGGTAGAGGCACTGCCACAAAGCCTGAGCCTTGGAGTTTGATCCCTGGGATCCACATGGTGGAAAAAGAACAACTCTCATAAGTTGTCCTCTGAGCAGCACGGGCGCACCATGACACCGACCCCCAACGCACACAATAAATAAAGGTAACACAGTTATTTCTAAACCCCTGTGTTTTCTCATAGCGTTGCTAGGCCTTCGATCTTGGAAGACGCTATTTCACACAGCTCTGATGACGCGTCCCGGCACTTTGCAGGAGAGACTGGAGCTGAGACACGAGGTCGGGCAGGACCGCAGCTTGGCCAGGACTGATTATGACGCACACCCAGGCTTTTACTGAAACCCTGAGGTCAGTGCCCAAGGACGGACCCAAAGGTGGGCTGGGGCACTGGGCCCGTTTGTTCTTCTTCCTAACGTGACCACGTTGAATAACCCCCCCCCCCCCTCACTAACTGACCTGTCGGGCTACCCTAACAGCTCCAGTAACAGGGTTATAAACAAAGAGACTTCCGCTCATTAGTCACCCAGGGAATCCGATCAAAACAACAATCACATAATATCTGACACTGGGCAAGACTGCAAGACGGCTGCGTTCCGAAGAGACTGACGCCTGCAGGTGAGTGGAGGAGGTCGGCCCCACTCCCATGATAGCCAGGTTCACAGGAGCAACTGAGCATGCGCACACCATGAACCCCACCAGTGCCGGCTCTGAGAGGAGACCATGGGACACTTGCAGAGGTGTTGCCAGGAGAGGAAGGGCCAACGTCCAGAGTAGCGCTGTCATGGATGGGGGAGTGAACAAGAGCGGGAAGGAGAAATAAAGTGCAGTAAGGTCGTGCAGACGCTGTGCGGAAGACGCCTAACTTAGCTTGTGCTCTGTGTACTGCAGCGGTAACCCAAAAACGATGTCCTACAGCAGCAGCACGTCTGTGTGCTACAAGTGAGCTAGACATGACTTAATGCCCAGGATGGTGTTAAAAGGTTGGACAAAGAGACTAGGCCATTTGCGTTAAGTGGTTAGAACTTTCTCAGATGCTGGTGTCTGCATAGCCCCCAGGGAACCAGCCATAAAGACGCTGGGAGACATTTGTGAATGATGAGGGTTAGAATCCTCTGTCTAGCATGCACCAGACGCTATGGCATTGCCTGCTGCTCTGAGCCTGTGTCCCTTGAAGGCATCTGCCAGATCCGGAGCACAGTGGTGCGGTCCCCTCACACTCCCGTGGCCCCATCATCTCCTTAGCAATCTTGGCGCTGCTGCTCCTCTGTGTGGAAACACAGTTTTGCCACTCAGCAAAACCACAGCCTCCCTTTGGGACTTCCCACATCCACACCCACACTCCAAGCTCTCGTGGCGCAAGTTGCAATCTGCGCATACAGAGCTGGGTCATATTGTATCTGGGCATTAAGTTCAGTACACGAACCCATGCCTGCAAGCATATCCACGTTCCTCTGTGGAACCCCAGCTGCTGCATTACGTGCGGTGGTCTGAATACACTGTTCTTGATAATCACTGCGTCAGAGCAAATAATCACCCCCACTGAGGACTGCTCTACACATTTGTTGCCAATCACTAGGTGTTAAAAATTGTCCTGTGAAGGATTCAAAAATGGAAATAGTAAAAGGGGCATGTGGACCATAAGCCATAAGTGCCTCCTTACATTGTTTTATGTCTTTAAACTGGAGGGCTTCATGCTGTCTCTGTGTTTGCCCTGGGTTAGTTGGGTGAGGCACTTCAACTACTGGAAAGACTACTCCCCGAGAGGGAGCAGAAGGCTCTGCCAAAGATAATTGACTTTGATAATCTGGGTTATATGCCGGGGTGGGGGTAGGGGTGGGGGGATGCTCTCCTCTAGTTTTTTTTGGTTTTTTTGTTTTTTTGTTTTTTTCCTTTGATCTTACGCTCCCTCAACTTCTTTTTGAGGGCCCGTATTTCAGAGGTTAAAGTTGCTCTTCCTCCTCAGAATTAGAAGAAGATATATCAGAGGCAATATTTTACAGGGCCAAAGATTTTACAGATTGCTCCTCCTGCACTTCATTCAGGGCAAGTTCCATACTTCCTAGCTGCTCTCTTATTTTCTCATCTTCGTTTCTAAGAGCATCTCTAGACGCCATAATGAAAAGGTAGCGATAGGAACACTGTTGGATCTTTCCTTTTGTGAAATCCTCTGGAGATCAGACTTCACCTGATCCCAATCTTGGATATTTAGCTCTCGTGATACCATAAACCAAGGGCTACTCAATTCTATTGCTTTTATGAAATCTTTAATAGTCTTATGCTTAATCCCGGTGCCTTGATCCTCTAACAATCTCATTAGTTGATCCACCAGGACCGTGGAAGAACTTGCGGCATCCATTTCCAATACGCCCATTTCCTACCTCTATGAGGCGCTGGCCAGCTTCCCCGGGCGATCCATCAGCTTCCTCCCTTCCTTCCCGATCTCAATGCAACTTCCACTTGTGGCGCCTGTACCACCGCGGTACTGCTGTTCCGAGCCAAAGGCAAGGGACTGCGGATTTAACACACAATAAAACAACGAGTCCTTCGTGCTAAGAGAGCGGCTGCAGCCTTTATTCAGTGTCCAGAGAGCCTTTTTATAGGCAGCAAAGCAGGCATGCCACTCGCAGGTGAAATCCCTCAAGAGGTGATTGCGCACATGAGGAAAAGTCCCGAGGAAGGGGGGAGGGGGTGCATTCTCAGAGTGGTAACCATGACTAACTAAGCAACATAAGCACAGACACGGAAGCTGCTAAAAACAGGACATGCAACAGCAAGACAGGCAGGCAGTGCAGGTGGGCCTGGTTCCCACAGGGAGGTGAACAAGCACAGCTGAGTCGATAGCTGCCCCCTGAAGGCGGTTGTGAAAAGCAGTCAGGGGTTCAAAGGCTCTTTACACATACTTATTGGAAACATGGAGACAATGGGGGGGAAAATAACTGCATTTATGCGCTTATATTTTTGGACAACAGATCTTCAATTGCTATAAAAGAAGAAAAAACAAAACAAGAAAGAAAGAAAGAAAGAAAGGAAGGAAGAAAATGGTCTCTGGTTAAGATACCTCTGTGGAAGCTGCATGGGACTCCTATATGCTCCAGGGCTTTAACGACGCAGGGGATGGGGACCCAGGCTCAGTTCACCCAGAACAGCCAGGATATGTCTTTGAAGTCCACAGCAACCTGAGACCCTTTGCCCTTCTGCCTCCCAAGGAGGAGAAGCTGGTAACAGAGTGTTCCCATGGCTTACTGCCTCCGGTTAAGCTCAGATAATCCACACAGTCATTGACTCAGTTTCTGGCTGTGTCACAGGGAGGGTTAAATAATCCCACTGTTGCTGTTTGTCACTTGTTTGAGCACCTGACTTACTTAGGTATCTGTTCTGGAACATTCTTAAGCGTTTGGCTAACACGAAAGGAATAAAGGCAAAGTCAGAAACAGAAGCAGAAAAAACCCATACCAGTGTGTTGGAGCCCACAGAAAGAAGGAGAGCAGACTTCAGCAACAGAGGCAGCGACCACCTCACTGTGACCAAATTATAAGGCCTGGAAAAACCTTCCACAGGCAGGTGAAATATTGGAGTCTGGTGGAGGGAGGGTCCCAAGTGACCTGCACCATGTCCTGGGCATCAGGGCTCTGGGCTGCAGGCAGGTAAGCAAGACCTTAAGGAGGCATTGGAAGCCCAGGACCCAACAGAGCTGGGTGGGCAGACTGCGCGAGGCACAAGCCAGCTGAGCAGGCCTAAGGAAAAGGACTGCAAGAACCAGACCTCAAAGCAGTGTCCAGGGAAGACCACTCCATCCTGGAGATCAGCATGAGGAGACCATAAGCCAGAAGCACTATGGGAATGCAAAGGTACCTGGATTCCTCCAGTTCTATCAGTGGGAAATGGAACTGTAAGCCCCAGAGACCACGCCCACTGAGAGGAGGCTTCTAAGCCTCTGTTTGATGCTGTGTGACCCCCACAGCACCCACCCCAAGAAGGCTAAATCAGACTTGCTCTAGTTCCACCTTGGCCTGACCTTGGTCTGAGACACTTCCTGAAATCAGATCCATGCAATGAAAACACAAACAGGTGCCCAGACATAAACAAAGGAACACAGTAGAGGGGGAAGCAATAGCAAGGAGGCCACATAATATCTAATTTTCTTTAGCCCCTTGCTTCCCAGCCCTATGTAATTAAATTTTAATGTTTACACTTAGTTGAGCTCATGAAGTTATTTTTAAGTGATGTGTGAGCTGCTTAGTTTTGTTTTTGTTTTGTTTGTTTTGTTTTGTTTTGTTTTTGGTCAACGTAATAAAAGTTCTCCATTGAGGAATTGCCTCCATAAAATGGGCCTGTGGGCAGCCTGTGGGGCATTTTCTTGATTAATGATTAATGTGGGTGGGTTCACTCTATTGTGTGCCCTGCCACTTTCCCACAGATGGTCCTGGACTGTATAAGAAAGCAGGCTGAGGTATCCACAGGGACTGAGCCAGTTAGCAGCGTCCCTCCACTGCCTCCATTTCAGTTCCTGCGGCAGGTTCCTGCCCTGAGCTCCCTCCACATGTGCAGAATTTGACTTCCCTCTACCACGGACTATAAACTGTAAGGCGAAATAAAAATAAGTCCTTTCCTCACCAAGTTGCTCTGTGTGTGTGTGTGTCAGTGTCTTATCACAGCATTAAAAAGCTAACTAGGACAACGTGATTGCTTTTTGTAAAACCATTCTTGGTGGGACTGTGTGGCACTGGCTGGATGATCCCAGTGAAGGTTTTGATGAGAGTGATGAACCAACCCCGGGCTCAGACTGAGACCAGCATGTGCCTTGTGCCCAGGAGACACAATACAGCAGGGGCCAGAGATGGTCAGGTCAGAAGACAGAACTGAGGGCCTAGCAGAGGCCGAGCTGATGTTCACTTCAAATGAGGCATTTGTGGCATCCCAAGGGAACGTGTCTCTCCTGGGTTATTCCAAGTGTCGTTGAGTGGACCATCATGGCAGTGTACATAGGATGCTTTATTCGTGCCCTTAAGAAAGGGGACATCTACAGCCTGGATGGTCCAGGCGTAAGCCTGTCACTTGTTTCCGTTAATTTCAATCAGCCTCTTCAAATTACTTGATTCCCACTTAAGGAAACCGTGACTTCTATCGTCCCATTCCCGCTCAGTCACTTTGCGTGGCACATCTGACGTCACACATGGCATCAAGTGAGCCGCAGTTTCTTCTGTTTCATACAGCATAGTTCAATACAAAGCTCATGCACGCCAACAGTAAAGTCGCTAATAACTGAGTCAAATAGGAAGATACCAAGGAAGTAAGCAAGCCTGTGGCCTGGCCGGGCCAACCCAGTACACTAGTAACACCTAGTACTGATGGAGCAAGGACGGAGCAAATGCCACTGTGAGCAATGGCTTTAGCACAGAGAGGCATAAAGCCAGGCAATAGGTAACCAGTTAAAGATACTGTTAGATAATTCTGATGTGTTATAGACACGGGGGAGGGTGTGTGCATGTGTGCGTGCGTGCGTGCGTGCGTGCGTGCGTGCGTGCGTGTGTGTGTGTGTGTGTGTGGTGTCCTGACTGTGCAGATACATGTGTCGGCACGGGAAGTGGGAGAAACACTTTAAGACAGAGTTAAATCTGCACTAAAAATTATATGGACCTCAGCACCTCTGGGAGTCTGCTACACACTCACACTCCCGCATGGCTGGTGACTCCCAGACCAGCTTCTCCTGCTGGGCTTTCTTTCAATCACCCGCTGCTACAATAATCCAGGGAGAGAAGGGGTCTGTGGTGCCTGTGGTGCAGCTTGTAGTGAGCAGGGCGGGGGCACAGCTGCCTCAAGACCCTGACCCCAGCCTCTGTGACAGGAACCTAGCAGGGGCCTTCCTGAGGGCCTGGGGTTGATGAGGTGGCCACAACTCAGACTGAGGGCAAAACAAGGAAGAATGCCCATTTTACAGGAACCATAGCAGAGGGACAGTGTCACACAGCCTCTTCCATGCCGCCTCACAAGCCATCTGCTGTCCACAAGAGCACCTGGCAGCCTATGCCCCCATGGCATGTGACAGACCGTGCATTAGGCCTGGTGCTGACCATCCCATGCAAATGACCACAGCAGTAGGGGGGTCGCCTGTCATGAAAAATCACATTTAAAAATAGTAACACACAAGCCTGTTGTGACGGTCCACACCTGTAATCCCAGAACTCAGGAAGGCAGAGGCAGGCTACCAAGAGAAACCCTGTCTCAGGGGAAAAAAGATAGTAACACATACACACACATACACACACACCTCTACACCTAGGGGTGAAAGGCAGTTTTAATCTGTAATTCAATTATTTTCTTATAATAAGGCCACCAATTTATAATTACATCCTCAAACACTGAAGTTTAAAAAAAAAAAATGATTAAGCATTACTCAGCTGTAGGACACCATGTTCTGCCTCTGCAGGAAAACACATGCCTATGTACATACATGCACACACAGCACAAGCACGCAGGCATGTTGCATGTATGTGCACACGTCCACTATATACACAGCACATATACATGTTACGTATGCATGTACCACAAGCATAAACAACACCATCGCGTGCACACAGTCACCACAGACTACAGATCAGTATGGCGTGCACACACTCCTTATGCACATATGCACAGCCATGCTTGTACTGGCTGCTCACACACGCCAGTTCCTGTACATTCCACATGGGCACAGACACATGTGCATACCTGCACCTATATGCACCTCACACCCGTGTTCACATGGGGTCTTTCCCACTGTTGGTGCTACCCTGCTCCAGTGGAAAACTAATCCCATCCCTGAGCCCAGGACAGGCTGCCATCTTCCCAAGGTCTTGATGATCAAGTCTTTCCCCTCAGCACGTTCGTCAAGAAAGGAGTCGGGACTGGATACCACTGAACTGTACTATCAGGTGCTGAACACATAGAAAGAAAGGCAATCCAGGTAAGCCTTTGTGTCTGTTAAGTGTCTGGCTCTTTGACAGGGCTTTAAAGAGGCAGGACTGCAAGATAAGGCTTTGTGTCTGTCATAAATTAGAAGCAGACACAGATCTGGCACATTGGAGACGCTTAATATGACTTTTTAAATCAGGTCAGAACCTCAGAGCCTGAGGTACGACAGCATCAACAAGGGTCACAGAGACTGCAGGCAAAGCACACTGGGAGTTTCTGCCATGGTGTCAACCTTATTTGTTTCCAGGAACTTCAGGAGGGAGCACTGTCCACACCTTGTTGACCCCTGCCCTGAGATATACAACTTCTGTTCAGGCCCCTGGGAGCTATGACGAACCACTGCAAATCCTGGTCACACGTAATAGCACATGGCGCACAAGTCAATGCAGAGCCCGGAACCAACCAGCGGCTCCTGTTTACCTGGTGTCTCCTGAAATCATGGTCTCATCAACAGATGGTGCTGTGGGCTCCGGGCACAGGTGCTGTGTATTTCATCCTCCGTGGTCCAGAGCCCAGCTTGAATTGCTCCCATGGAGCACCTTGAAGATGGAGTACCTCTTCTCTTTTTAAACAGGAAGCTAAGGTGACCTGCAGTGTGAGCTACCTCTAATGAAGTCGTCTCCTCATCCCACAGTTGTGTGTGTGTGTGTGTGTGTGTGTGTGTGAGAGAGAGAGAGAGAGAGAGAGAGAGAGAGAGAGAGAGAGAGAGAGAGAGTCCCTCCTACTGCTGTGGGTGGAGAACCACACACAACAGAACTACCCAGGACAGAAAGGAGGCAGGCGCGCTTCCTGGGCTGGGGGTGGGGTGGGCAGTGGATCCTGGCAGCGGTGGTGATGTTTCAAGAGATCATTTCACAGGGAAGGGGGGTCTGTGCCGACTGATACAGCATCCCAACAGACCCCCCCTGCACAACTCTGCTTGCCTTCAGCAATACCTCAATTACTGATTTAATACGGTTGAGTTACACCACGAGGGATCTTCACAGCACCTGCTGTGGGAAGAAGAAAGGAAGAAACAGCCACTGTCACGTGAGTGATGGACGCTTATCCCGAGGCTGGAATACTTAAAGGGAAAGTCAGATGGCACCGAAACTGCAGGACACAGATGCTTACTGTGAGCACAGAGCGGCACAAATGCATATTAAAGACAGAGGATAGACTCACAGGTGGGCAGCAGATACTGTGAGAGACTTCAGGAAGCAAACACAAGAAGAAGGCCGCAGCTCGTGGGGACTGGGAAGAAGGCCGCAGCCACATTTACACATCTACTGTGTCTTCCATGTTATTTTGGTAATAAAAAAAAAAAAAAATACTTATACAACATGTTATGCAATGTAAGAAATTACTTAAGAAAGCCAATATACAATTTTAAAAGACCTCTTCAGACCAACGAAAAGCACCGAAAAGCAACAGTGAGCATGCATTTATTTAGTAAATACTACTGAAGACAGGCACAGGGTCTAAACGTCTAAAATACCTCATTACAGAGTGTACAGCTTTCCAGTCTCAACCTCCTCGCAGCACTGTGTGTGGGACTAGCAGTGGGATAGACTGGAAATTAAAAAAGCAAGCTGCACCATGTCCTGGAAGGTGCTGCAAGAAGCAAAGTTGAGGGAGGTGAGACCAGAGCCCAACTCTTCCTTTAGAATGAGACCAAGGCAGATGCAAAGGCTACAGGGAAGGTGAGAGGCAAAAGAAAGGGTGCTGAGCCCAGTGGAGGGATGCTGAGCTAGACAAGAAAAGCAAGGCCCTGGAAGGTGGCATGGGAGAAGGGCCACACAGGGGCCATTGACGCTGGAAGCCACACCAGGCTGTAAGGGCGGCTGGCTGCAATGTTAGGAGCCGACCACATGGGGGCAGCATGCAGCAAGGAGGCCCGCAGGGTAGGTCCAAGAGGGGATCCTGGGGCTACTGCACAGTTCAGGGGCAGAGGCACAGCTCAGTTCACAGTATGCCTGGCAGAGAGTAGTAGTTAATATTTAGTAACATTTAATTATGTCTCATGCTATAAACGGAGGGTGGAGGCGAGAAGCCACCCCGCAGAACACAGTGTCAGACTCAGGGTCCGAAGTCACCGCAGTGCATTCATTCAGCCAAACCGGGTGCAATGTGTCCAAATTCTGCAACTCCAAACGTCACCTTGTGGGTGCCCCCAGGTGCTTCTTCAGGACAAAGCTCTGGACAGGCTCATTTTAAGCCTTTTGGCCACACTGTCAAACTGACTTCTAAGACCCCCATCCCCCCCCCCCCACCTCCAGCACACAAGCACACGGATTTCCTAACATTCACCAATGGCCAATGGCGGACAGCGTTATTCCTTCCCACGCCTGGCCATCTGATTGGAAGGAAAAGCTTTCCTTGTTTTATAATGGGTATGTTGTGGGTGTGGGGCATCATGACAGGCGCTGGCGCACAGGAATAAACTGCTTAATTCTATTCACCAGCCATGAACATCTAAAAATGAAATTGGGAGATGATTTATAACACTGTAGAATATGAAGAAAATACTCAAAAAAATTTTAACACATACACAAAACTTAGTGATAACTGTGAGGCTGAGTAAAGTGAAAGCAGCCCTGATCCTGCGCGAAGGGGCCCCCGTTTGTGCCCCAGGGACACTCAGCCGTAAGTAGTACTCAGAGCAAAACAAAACAAACAAAAATGGGGAGTAAAATAAAAACCTATAGACTGTAGGGAACCCCGGATCTAAGAGGGAAACTGCAAATGGTGTCTGGTAAGGAAGGCGTATGAAGGAAATGGTATATGGTCTTAGTTACTAAAGAGGTCACCGATTCAAAGCACGCAGAGCGCCTGCTTGACCATTTCTGCCAAGAAAAGATACCTAACCTCCTCCCGCCTCAGGGACCGCAGCCAGCTGTGCTCCCCAGCCCTGGGTGCTCTGGCTGACACAACCGCAGGCAGGCAGCGGTGCAGCTAGCTGCCACTTTCCCAGTCCTGCTTCAGAGGCAAAGGTGAGCGAGCACTTAGGAAAGCAGCCTGGCCGCGTCTTCAAAACCCTGAGCACAGTAGCCACCTGGGGTTCAACAATTCCTGCCTTAGGTAGACACTCCAGCGAGAGGAGAGTGTCCACACCCAGCCTCTGTGCTGAAATGCGGTGGCAACTTTTAAGGCATCACTAGTGAAACACGGGGGGCTATAGCCACACAGTGGAGTAGGATTCGGCTTGGGGTGGGGGCTCTGATGGTGCAACACAGGCGCATCGGGAAGTCGAACAACAGAGAGAAGACCCGGATAGCAGGATTCCACTCAAGACAGCGTCCACTGGAGTCAGGTGGAGGGCTCTGGGCACGGGGTGTGCAGAGGAGGTGGGGGCGCCTGGCAGTGTGCGGCTTCCTTCTTGAATCCAGTGTTGCTGAAGTCGCCGTCATGGTGAGAGCTGCACGACTCAAGAACTTACTAGACGCTTCCTTAAAGGTGTGTAGCATGTGTGTGAAGTTGGACTCCGTAAACCGAGAAGCTAGCAGATTTTTCCAGGTACAGGTGTATGCTGGGAAACCAGGTAGTGGCTTTTTCATACTAAAGGGCTTACAAATTGGAATGTGATTCTTGCTATGGGGTTGTTTGTTTGTTTTTGTTGTTTTTTTTTTATTAAGAAACCTAAACAAAATATTTCTCTGGTCGTGCCCAAGCTCTCTTCTGCTCATCTGCGGAGGGGATCTGGCCTTCCCTGAGGAGCACACAGGTCCCAGGGGCGCAGGGGTTGGGCGAGGGCGCGGCAGGCGGACGGGGCGGGCAGGGGGCGGCCGCTGTGACCTCGGGCGTCGCAAACGCCGCCCTCCACGGCCAGCGATAGGTCCCACCCTACCTAGGCGACCTGCGGCCGTGGGGGGCGGGGAGACGCGGCGGGGACGCGCGGCGCAGCGGTTGAGCGTCCGGGAGATGTGGGCACCGAGCGGCCCGGGACCCGCGGGCTGGGACCGCCGCAGGGTGGGCGCTCGACTGAGAGCCGCACTGGCTGGGCTGCAGGAGCTTCATGGTCTGCGTGCCACGCAGCAGGCGCGCGTGCGGGGCGCCCTGGGCCTGCACCCTGCGCCAGGGCCCCACGGCCAAGAGCTGCGGCTGGAGGCGGCACTGGCGGCGCTGCGGGAGCAGCTGGTAAGGAATAATGGGGCGCGTGTGGCCGGAGGGACATGCTGGGGCGCGACCGGGGCGAAGCTGCGTGGAGTGAGCAGGCGGAGAGGCCCGATGCGCGGCTGCGTGGGGGGCGCGCTGCTGGGTGCGAGCTGGGGAGCCGCGCGCGGGACCGGCGTTGAATGCGCACCGCCTCTGCGGCGGACACAGCCTTGGTGCGGCAGCGCGCAGGTCTGGCTGGGCACGGTGCGGTGGTGATGGGGATGCGTGGACTCGATTCGGCCTGGCAGGAGTCTGCGCGCACACTGATCTCATCTCGGGAGCCGGTCATCAGGCTGCACAGCGTGACCGTGAGCCTCAGGGCACTGTGCTGGGTTCGCTTGGGTCATTGGGGAGTCTTGTCTGCTGAGGACAATCTCCAAGATTGCATGCCACGTGATCCCTTAAAAAAAACACGAGTGTCTATAAAATGTGGGAGAGGGGACCCGTGGCGCTTTCTCAACTACCCTTGCCTTTCGAATCCTCCTCTGTAGACCACCGGGGGCCCCTCGGGAGTCGAATTACAACTCCTTTCTCAAAACTAATGGAGATTTTTTCCCTCCAGTAATGATGTGTCTTTAAATGAACAAAACAGTGCTCTCGAGTGTGATGGAGTCACGTCCATAACTCTTAAGCGGGACTCCCCCCCCCCCGTGGTGAAATTTGGATCTGTCTTGTTGAAAGTTACCCCTTGATAAAATCCAGGGTGAAACTGCTGTTCCAATGAGCTTTAGCTCAGAAGTGTGTTGGGTTTGTGATTAAAGAACCAGGAAGTCCAGTGTCTGAGTCACACCCCAGGATACCCTGAAGTCTTCCCTGGCGTAAGAGAGGGGTGGAGATCTGGCTGAGGGTATAACCCAGCTGGCGGCCTCCTCCTGTCTGTGAGGCACTCACTGCTGCCCAGAGAGGGGGATATGGCGGGCGGGCCATTGGGCTGGATTCTGCAAACTGCTGCACCCACAGGACCGAGGCCTTGTTACAACAGGTGCCTGTCCTTCAAGGGGCTACACACACTGCTTCACGTGACCTCAGCCAGGCAGGCACATTGATGAGTTACACGCTTGACCCATTCTCGTAAGGTTAATGATTAACTCACCGTCAGAATACACAAACCCAGTCTGTGAGCCCTCACACTCCAATTACCAGCAGCCTTTGGGGAGATCAAACAAGGCTTTTGTTGACACACACACACTCCCACCCCCCCCACCCCCCACCTCCTCTCCACAAGACCAGAAGAAACACGCAGGCTTTGTCATGAAACTTGGTTCACAGGAAATGAGAAAAATAATGGAATTTTATGTGGTTTTAGCACTTTGACATTTTTCTTTTGGGGGCCAGGGTGGGGGTGGAGGGAGTGGCCAGGTGGGAGCACTGCTACTTGTTGAAGAAAATAGTGAAATGCCTGCGGTCCAGTCCAGTTAAACCTTGAGGGAACTAGGACTCAACAGCCCTCCCACTGGCTCACCTGGCCCTCAATCACCATTCAGGTGTGAAGACAGGAAGAGCCGGGAGTTATCCTGCAGTTATCCTGCAGGGATTCTCAGGTGAGGATGGACTTAACATCTCTACGGATTTGCCGTTCATCTGCGCACTGCTAATTGCAGTGTCAGAAGTCACAAAGAGGACCCGGCCTCGGCTGCTTAGAGGAATTTTGTTCACCAGATAAGTCAGTGACCCTTAATAGCTGAGACTCGAAAGACAGATGTGATTTCAGAACTTTCCACCTTGTTCCAGATTTCTCCACTAACGACATCCCATGACCTCTGACCCCACAGTCTCGGCTGGAGGTGGACCTTTAGGCATAGACAACCCCTATGAGTGTTTTCACCGGGACATAGAAAGCGGCCAGCATCTCCAGTCTCATAAGTAGGCTTAAGTAAGACAGCAGCCGCCGCCGCCAGCTGGCAGCTGTGCCATTTTATCTTGTCTCAGCTGCATCCAGAAGAAGGGGGCACGGGAGGATCATCCTGCAGGGTTGGCCGGTCCTGACTTGTTCTGACAGTGACAGCATGCAGCCATTGCTCTCCCTGGCAGGCTCAGATTCCGTAACCCTGAACCGGTGTTTTCCTTGGACCAACCTGCGAGTTTTTTGTGAGCACATAGGGGGCAGGTGGAGGTCAGGTGAGAAACAGATGAGGTCAAGAGCAAGGGCCTGGCTGAGTTGCCCAGGGTCAGTGTCTGTCACAGCCCTGGGCCGGATCTGTGATCAGGGAGGCATTTGAAGCTTGCAGGGGACCATCAAGGAGGAATTCGTGCATAAAACATTTCCTTTGTTTGCTATTAGTGCTTAAGGAGAGGAAGGGAGACTCTGAGATACCATCTCTACCCCTGAGCTTCTTATCCTCCAAATACACCATTAAGTTTTTTCGGGGGAGGGGCGGGGGCACATTGCTTGTTGTTGTTGGTTTTTTGTGTTTTGGGTTTTTTTGTTTTGTTTTTCTGCTGAGGTTGAAAAAATGGGAGTGCCCATGGGGGAGATAAAACAATTTCAGATCAAACCCCTTAAAGGAATCAGCCAGGTACCCTTTAGTGGCACCATAGGATGGCAGGTCTCAGACATTCGGTGGGCACCAGACTTTTCCCCTCTGGGAAAGCTGGTGAAAGGCGGAATTCCTAGGCCTGCCCTAGAGCAGTAGATACCAAGAGCCCAGGATCCTCGGGCGTTATGGTGGGTGGCTCAACCACTGGTACTGTGTTCCATTCTTCCTGGCACCAGGCCTCTGACCCCTGACCCAGCTCTGGAGGATTCACCCAAGTGCTCCAGAGCCTCTGTGAAATCGGCATGAGACTTGCAGGCCGTAGGTAGACTGGCTGGGTTCTGGGAGGAGTCTCATAGCCTGGCTTTGCAGCCACTATGGAACAGTGGTGAAAACCGCAACTAGGGGTGAGGCAATGTTAATGAGAGTGGTGTCAAACCTGATAGTGGGTGCACAGCTGAGGCCCCTAAAGACCCTGGGGTCCTGAGACCTCAACCATTAACCAGAAACTAGCCACTGAGGCAGAGCAGCTGGTCCCAGTGTGCACATCGGGGCCACCTGTTCGTTATACAGGCTGGGAAGGGAAGCTGGGCCTGGGAGAGGTGTTTCATGTCTGTGGGCCCTATGACTTTAAGGTCGGGCAAAGGAAACTCTTTTCCAGGGAAAATCCATGCCAGGCCCCTGAGGAGTCTCAGTCTCTGAGTGGGTGGATATGGCAGGCCTTCAGTCTCTTCCCTGGTGGTGCTGGGAAAGAGTTTGTGACAGAAGCAGGTTTGGACCAGGTGGTGGTTCTAGGAGACACCGTTGCTCTCAGACCGTCTTTACCCTTCAGAGCCTGAATTAGTGGAGTCAGGGCCAGAGCCTGGGACGTAATAGCCCTGAAAGGCCAACTGGGCCACCCATCCTCAATAGGCCGTTCACACACACAAGTCACAACGAAAAGCCAAGAAAGGACATTTTTTACTCAGTGTGTCTGTGTTGAGAAGGGGGACAAATAAAAAAGCCTAGTGAACCCCAAGTTCATCCTTAGGGTACTGGCCCGAGTTCCCTTTTAGATTTAAAGAGAAGCAAGGTACAAGCAATCCTGAACAAGGTGTGGCTCCACCTGTGGTTGTCAGATAGTAGGTGAGTTGTCAGAACTGGGGGGGGGGGGGTGTCTCTTCTTGGGGGACAAGCTTTGCTTCCAGCTGGCTCCTGGCTCTGGCATTTTTTTCTCCCAGCATGAGATCCTGGGTAAATTCCAATTTCTTGGTGCCCACTCTCTCTCTAGAATATCTCCCTTCCTGTAGGGGTGAGTATGTGTGGAGGTGGGTACCCCTGAGTCAGCCCCTGGGGGAAAGGCTGAGCCAGCAGAGCTTGGCGGCTGTGCCAGCCCCGGCCAGCATCCTACATAGTTCAGCATGGCGCTTTAAGAAAGTGCTTGTCCTGGTGAACAGGAAGTCATTCCCGCCAGCACCTTGCTGCTAGAGATAGTTCTGAGGTTAGACCCCCACACACAAGAAAAGTAATTGTCACATTCTCAAACAGGTGAGCCATAGTCCCCGTCTGTGGTTTACCATTTGTCTGCCTTTTTTTTTCTTACTTAAAGAAAAAAAAATGTATGCAGCTGACCTAGATGAAAGAAATGAATCAGTTTTTACCAAACGGTATTGATTAGTTTATGAGTGTGAACTCATAACTCCTCTCACTACTGTGGAATTCATGTGTGTGTGTGTGTGTGTGTGTGTGTGTGTGTGTGTGTGTGTGTGTGTGTGTGTGTGTGTGAGAGAGAGAGAGAGAGAGAGAGAGAGAGAGAGAGAGAGAGAGAGAGAGAGAGAGAGAGAGAGAGAGAGAGAGAGAAGTCCTCTGCTGTCCATTCCAGCAGACCCAGGGAGTTCCTTCCCATGAGCTGACCGCCTGAGTGTGCAGTTCCGGGGTCTTCCTGGAGTTTGGGGTGGCGCTGTTTCACTTTGGACCTTAGTTTAGATTCCGTATTCACAGCAGTTTGCATTTCTTCTCCTCTTTAACCTCCCAGTCACGGCTAAGGCGGCAGGACGCCGGCCTGAAGACGCACTTGGACCAGCTAGACCAGCAGATCAGTGAACTGCAGCTGGATGTGAGCAGGTCATCCTGCGAGGCCCTGGACAGTGACAGCAGACCCAGCTCAGGTATGGCTGATGGCGTTCAGACATCTGGAGCTAGGCTGCCAGGATCCCAGCCAGCGTCCCAGCAGCCACTGTCACCCATCGGACCCTGACTGATGTGACACTGTGACACAGCTTCAGCCTGTGTCTCCAGCTGATTTCACAGTTGGGATGTCCCTTGGGTAGCCTGGGTAGTGTATGTGACTGAAGACCTGAAAAAGCTTTAACTAAACATGCTGAAAGAAAAAAATATAGTAAAATTTAAGCTAAAGAGTTTACATACAATACTGTTTGTAATATATATGTAAACTACCAGTTTATATATAACAAATATATATGAAACATATTATATCAAGTTGGAAAAATCTTCCTTTTGATTCTATCAAACACTCTATAAGCTCCTGGTGTTGCCGGATGGTCACGGAGCATACCAATGGCTATTTTACAGGCCACCTACTTCATTAAATCAGTATAGCGTTTTAGCTAATCAGAGGTCCCATCCCCCCATCCCAGAGGTCACAGAAGAGCATCGTTGGCAGCCTTCTGCTGGCTTGTGTGGCTGTGGTCACCTTTGTTTTCTTAATACGCTCCCGGTGAAACCTGGAACCGGCGACCCCTGTCTCTGGGTCGCAGTGGTCACAAGGCAGCTGTGACAGCAAGCCTGCAGTCTAGCCTGGGGGGCGCTAGGCATTCTGCAATCCCTCCGCGCCCAGAAGGAAATGCCCCTGCAGTTGCATGTTAAAGAAAGGCGAGAGTGCCTGAAGCAAAGGAGGAGAGATACGGGGTTCAGGTGAGGTAGGGTCAGTTGTTCCCTCTCAAAAGGTTACCTGCAAGAATCTGGAACATTATTTTCCTGGACCTGTCCCCACAGACATCCTTACCTGCCCCCTCACCCTCCTTGTGTCAGTAAAAGCAAGAGAAAAGGATTCTGGGTCTCTGAGGCAGAGCCCACTGACCACTCTGTCTGCTCTGTCCAGGCTTCTACGAGCTGAGTGATGCTGGTTCCTGCTCCCTGTCCACCTCCTGTGCATCTGTTTGCAGTGACCGCCTATCCCCCTCACTGGGCAGCTGGCTGCCTGTGCTCCAGCCCTCGAAGTCCAGGTTTGGCATCGGGGTCTGGCGACCCCGCTCAGCGGATGAGACCACTGTCCCTGCATGGAGCCCACAGCCCAGAGGAGAAGACAGCAGGCTCCTGGGTGGCGCGGAGGACCCAGGCCAGCTGAGGGGCGTGTTCCGGCCCAGACCAGTGTCTACAGGTGAGAGAGGGAGGCAGGAGAGAGTGAGAGGGTCATCTGCGTGGGAGGGACAGCGGATGAGGGTGCCAAGGCCCACTGGGGAAAAGGCTGACCCTACACGGAGCTGGTGTGTGTGTGATTTTTAAATGAGCACCTAGAAGAAGCATTCAAATCATTTGATGTGCCACGTTATGAGTGAGATTAGAAGCTGGGCAGTGGTGGTTCACACCTTTAATCCCAGCATTTGGGAGGCAGAGGCAGGCAGATCACTGTGAGTTCGAGGCCAGCCTGGTCTACAAAGCAAGTCCAGGATAGTCAAGGCTATACCAAGAGATCCTGTCTCGAAAAACAAAAAAAAAAAAAAAAAAAAAAGTGAGAGTAGAGTCACAAGCACCCTTCACACACGTCATGTTTTCCCAAGAGAAAACAATGCCACCTGTGCTCCCTGTCAGCCTTGGTCTCTCTGCAGTGAAACCCCCAGCTTCTCAGTCTCTACATCTAAGCATCAGTTCCTGCTGGGACTGCCCCATGTGTGGCTATAGACATTTATGCATGGTGGCCTCCGAGCCGTGGCTAATCGAGGGCCCTGAGCTGATGTGAAGAGCAGGGACCAGTACACACAAGAGCTGGGTCCATCTTACATGCACCTACAGGGAGCGTCTGTCTGCGCTGATGTGTTATCCACGGTCTCATTCACAGGTGATCTTGAGAGAGTCCTCCCAGCTGACCCGGGGCTCCAGAGAGCTGGTACTGTTGCTGAGTCTTCATCCCTTCTCTGCCAAGGGATAGAGGTCCCGGCCCACGCACTGGACCCCAAGTACCAGCGTGATCTGATAGCCAGGGGTGGCCAGGAAGTGTATCCGTATCCGAGCCCCCTACATGCAGTGGCTCTGCAGAGCCCTCTCTTTGCTCTGCCTAAGGAAGCCCCAGGTCCCGACATGAGCTCACCTCCCCAGGAGGCTCCTCCTGGCCCAGCTGACCAGAACAGGACTCAAACTGGGCTGATCCATGAGCTGGGCTCGGCGGAAGCCTACATCCACAGGCTGTTGCGTCTGCGAGGCCCAGAGCCCCCCCTGAGAGATGCTGTGCAGGATGAGGGAAACAACATGGCTCCCTTCCCACAGAAGCGCTGTGGCCACAGGTCAGACAGTGGAAGTCAGCTTGAGAAGTCGGCCTGTGGGGTAGACAGGGGAGGAATGAAACCAGGTAGGGGAGCTGCCAAGGACAGCCTCAGGCAACAGGGGCCCGTGTCCCCTGTGGATACTGAGCCCCTCAGCAGCCCCCTAAAGGAGGGAACGGCATCTTGGAATCCCCGTATCCATGGAGACAATACCACAGGTTCCTCTCCCTGCTCCCAGGCCCAGCAGCCCCACAATGATTGCAGCCAAGGACAAGGTCTGTCACCATCCAGAGGGCTGGGCCCTGAGAGCCCCCCTCTGGCTCCAGGGCCCTTTGCCTACCCACCCTGCACCCCTGGTCAAGCCTCCTCAGTAAGGCTGAGGGTGGGCTCTCCCCAAAGCAAGGTGGTGAAGGTCCGAAGAAGAGTCAGTGACAAAGTACCGCGGCTGGGGAAGCAGCTGCCACCGCAAATTGATAGACAGAGGGGCATTCATGCCGCGCCGCCCCCAGAATGGGACCCCTCATGCAGGGTTCAGCAGGGAGAGCCCAGCAGGAGGCCTGCACTGGCCAGAGAGCCTCCTGGACGCTCTTGCTCTGAGTCCACCCTCTACCCAGTGCCCTTTGTCCCGCTAATGGTGGCCCAGCGGGAAAGTTACCCAACGTCATCCCAAGCTCTGTTCCCAACGGAGGCAGCCCCCCTTAGCTCGGCAGTCAGTAGGAAGCAGCGCAGGTGGCAGTCCACTATGGAGATCTCAGGCAAAGCCTGCTCAGTCTGCCGACCTGGGCCCAGCTTGGGTCTCTCTAGGTCCCCGGCCAAGAGAGCAGGTGGTCCCCGGGCCCAGAGCAGGCCCACGTTTGCCCGTCAGGATGCCTGTGCGAGGAGTGAGTCAGACCCCTCGGAACACTCTGCAGAGTGCTCCTCCCTGTTCCACTCCACCATTGCCGAAACCAGCGAGGACGATGAGGCCAGTGACCACACTGCCAACCGCTTTGGGGACGCGTCCAGCAGCAACGAGTCAGAAGGCGGTGTCCAGAGCAGGCGCCGTGGCCTGGCCATCGGCAGTGCAGACGCTGGGCACGGGGCGCGGGCCTGGTCCCGCATTTCCTTACAGCAGTCCCCACGGGCCCCAGGAGGCAGCAGGCCACCCCTGCCCCCTGTGCCCAAATTGTGCCGCATCAAGGCCTCCAAGGCCCTGAAGAAGAAGATCCGTAGGTTCCAGCCGGCAGCCCTGAAGGTCATGACCATGGTGTGATGCCAGGGTTTTGGGACAAGCCTAGGACCCTTCCATGCCCCGTGATGAGCAGAGGGAGGAGCCATGAGATGCCAGCTTGCTTAGGTTTCCCAGTCACCCTCACTGGTTATGATTCTTGTGGGGTGATTTTCCCTCCAGCCATTCTCTTTGCATTACTGCAGCCACAACTTTCTTCTCCATCACACTTGCCGGCTTGTGGGGAAAGGTCTTGTAGTAAAACATTGCTCCGCAGAGACTGCATCCTGTTGGGGGAACCAAACTTGAGTTCAAGTCCGTATTACAGTTGTATGAATAAACATATCCATGGTGCTGGTACAGCTCCGAATAAAAGAACCGCGTTTCCTTTCACCCGCAGCCACTGTCCTGTGTGCCTGCCTTCCTAACATGCGACGTGTGCTGTTGTTGAGACAGGGTTTCTCTGTGTGGCCCTGGTTGTTCTGGACTTGATTTGTACACCAGGCTGGCCTAGAACTCAGTGATCCACCTGCCTCTGCCTTCCAAGTGCTGGGATTAAAGGTGTGCGCCACCACCGCCTGGCTTTTTCCAACCATTCTTATAAATGTCACCTGTTCAGTGCTGCAGGCACATGCCAGCCTTCTGGATCCATCACATGTTGCCTTAGAAGGGAGAATGGAGTGCATTTTACGGGGTGCCCTTACCCTGCACACTTAGCAGAAGCCTTGAAAATGAGGAGAGACAGGAAGACTGTCTGGAAATACTGTTACACAGTCAGCGTCACATTGCGGCTAAATATCCCATAGTGAGAAGCCATATACGGGGGAAGGGACTTGAAAATTGAGTAAGGTTTAGAACAAAAAACTCAGCCTCCCTTGAGAGGGGAGGGAAGGAGGGAGATTCAAAGCAGCAAAAGCGAGCAAGGGGCTTTCTGTGCAGACCACTCCAGAGTGCACACATTTCAAAGGTGCCAAGGGAGCAGTGTCTGAAAAGCAAACATTCTGCCTTGGCTTCCTGTCTGTGCCTCCTGGAATTGCTCAGACCGGGGCATCTGTCTCCCTTGTACTTTCACTGGAGTATAGAGGAATATTAAGTTAGCCATGCCCATGATTTTATTATAAAAGGATTTTTTCCCCCATCATTGTGACAAAATGCCTGGCAGACTTTAGGAAGCAGAAATGTTTTTTTGGTTTGGTTTGGTTTTGGTTTTGGTTTTCTAAGACAGGGTTTCTCTGTGTGGCCTTGGCTGTCCTGGACTTGCTTTGTAGACCAGGCTGGCCTCAAACTCACAGCGATCCGCCTGCCTCTGCCTCCCGAGTGCTGGGATTAAAGGCGTGCGCCGCCGCCGCCACCACCACCACCACCACCACCACCACCACCACCACCCGGCCAGAAATGTGTTTTGGTGCACAACTTCAGAGGGCTCGCTCTATCATACACAGGGCATGCCAAGGCAGTTCAGTCCCCATCATGGTGGGCCAGGAGGCAGAGAGCAGGATGGAAGGTGACCAGAGATAACCTTCCCAAGGACCAGCCTCCAGTGACTCAACTACCCCAGCCAGGCCCCAAACCCCAAAAGTCTTCAGTCTTCCAAACACCACCACTGCCAAGTGATCCAGTGTTTAAAACACGAGCCTGTGAGAGATGTCCCAGATCCAAACCACAGCGTTCTTTCTACCTGGGGCCCTCAAAGACTTGTGGCCTCTGAAAGTACATCCAGTCTACCTTCGAGAGCCCTCATAGCTCTATTGGTTCCAGAATCATTCAAAATCCTTGAGTCCAGAGATTCAAGACAACCTCTTAGCTGTGAGCCCCTGAAAAATAAAGATAGCTGCGTACTTATGGTACATGGTACATCATACATGGTACGTCGTACGTGGTACGTCGTACGTGGTACGTCGTACGTGTCGTACGTGGTACGTGTCGTACGTGGTACGTGTCGTACGTGGTACGTGTCGTACGTGGCACGTCGTACGTGGCACGTCGTACATACTGCATGGTACATAGTACAAGGTATGTGCATAGTACATAGTACAGAGATATGTCACTAAAATGTCCTGATGCTTTGCCTCATTGTTCCTGAGATGATGGAAGAGGTGACTTGGCAGAACCTTCACCTGTGACCAGGCGCTGCATCCCTGCTGCTCCTCTGGAGATGATGTAAACCCCATGCCATGTCCACATTCTTGCTGAACAATGTCTCTGTCTGGAGCTCTGCAAGTAAGGGGAGCAGGGGTGCAGCTCAAGTGTACCCCCATGAAATAGATGCACTTTTCTTATCCTCCTTGGGGACGTGCATTGTCCCAGCAGCTCGAGCTGTGTTGCTGATTGCTGACATGAGCTCAGCGCCGAAGGGACTCTGATGGGTTGGGGCTCCTCGGTATCTCATTAACATCCATCTTCCACAGCAAAGCTACCTTGATTTCCAAACCACTCAGGTGCCAACATGCCACCCCACATCCTGCACTGGAGCCAGGGAGATACAGGCCTGTCTAACGAGGTGCACTAACCATGAAAGCAGTGCAGCTACAGAGAAAATTTGTGCTTCTCTATTCTCACCCTCAGAGAGAGAGAGAGAGAGAGAGAGAGAGAGAGAGAGAGAGAGAGAGAGAGAGAGAGAGAGAGAGAGCGTGCGTACCTTTTTTCTCTTCTCTTCTGTCTTATTGGGGAAAAGAAAAATCTCCAGAGAGGTTTGTTAAGGCACAGCATGAAACCTTCATTCAGAGAGCAGAGCTGCAGGGAAACATGAGACTCAACTCCTAAGCTGTGCTGGCCAGGGACCTCATTTCTGAGGAGCCCGTGGGGACCCTGTGTGGTAAATGGCCAACAAAATTCCTGCTGAAGATGGACCTGGGAACCCTGGGGGTCAGAGCCTGGTGGTGGTGGAGGCTGGGGGTTCTTGATAAAGGCTACTTCAGGGCTATGGGCATGACTGTGACTTACAAGGAAGTGCTCAGGTAGCCAGAGATGCCCGTGGACTTTCCTGAAGCTCCTGACCGGACACTGGCCACACAAAGGCCATGTTTCTCTCAAGCCCAGCCTCCGCCTATCTGAACAGAAGTCAGACATATATTCTGTTTTTCCAGAGGTCAGAAATTCATCCTATGCCTTCTGCTTTCAGCAGCTCAGAGGCAGGTTTGGGGTGGGCGAACACAGTGCAGGAGAGTTCTCCAGCGTCCTCTGGGCCTCTCAAACCACACCCTGTGGTCAGAAGGGCCACACAGCGTGGAGAAAAACAAGGACAGCTTCCCCACCAGAAGAACTTGCTTCCTTTAAAAAGGGAGACATGTGCTATAGGACTCAGAATGAGGGGCATGTTGATAACATTAGAAGTGAGACCGAGCCTTTCTGGATCAACAGAGAGCTTACCCTGGGGCCAGGAGTCCCCCTAAGTGGACCAGGATGAGTAGACAGCCAGAGCACACTGCAGGCAGTGGGGGACATCATGACACACAGAGGTGGAAGTCTGACACCAGCGATGAAAAGCCACTTTGAAGCAGTTACAGATGGCCACAGGAAAGGGACTGACCGGCACATAGCATGTCAGTTAGCTTCCTCAGGCAGAAGACACCGCTCTTACCTTAACAGGAATAAGAGACGGTTCACTCTGTAGCCAGACACAAGTGAGCACTGTCCTGGAACACAGATCCAGGTCGCCCGAAAGCCGTGTTCTAGTGCGGCAGCCGTTTTATGCAATTTTCATATCAGCAGAGCAAAGTCAGCCAGTCACAAATCAGGCACTTTTTAAATATTTTGGTGAGGATTCCTAGAGCTGGGTTAAAACAGGGCAAGGACATCTCTGCCACAGCCTCAGACGTCACCAGATGCCATTCTTAGCTTTGTGATTGATGGAATCTAAGGGGTCTGTTTGTACATTCCAGAAGATTTACCTGGTAGCCAGGAAGATGTTAGGTCACACACAGACCTGGGCAATAAATGGCCCTTTGGGGGATTTGAGATAACTCAGGGTCCCTTGTCTCTCGGCCTGTAACATTCCATCTCTCCGTGGTCACCGAAGCCGTAATCAGTCAATCAGTCTCGCTGAATGCTTAATCTAGGTGTGGCTTTTTCCTGAAAGCTTCAGTTCACATATTTTAGAGTAATTTTCTTTCAGACAGACATGTCTACTCCTGGGCAGGAAAGGGCAGAGTCCTCTGGGCAGTGTGGCTGTGATAAGGAGACTCATGGGCGCCTGAGGGGCCCTGGCTGGCAGGTGAGCACCCCTAAAAGAGCACATGGCAGGCAGCTGAAGATTCTACCCCTGGCTCTTCAGACACTTTTCCTAAGTTGTAGCATGTTTGAATTAAAAAATATCTTTAAAAAAAAAAAAAAGAAAGAAAGCCAAAACCAAATACAGTTTATAATAGTTAGTAAATAATTTAATTAAATTACATTGTTAGTAAAAAGGACCCACCTCTCTTTAACAAATTGTGTCGTTTAAGAAGATTGGCTTAGGCCATGCATGGTGGTAAAAGCCTTTAATCCTACCACATGGAGGAAGAGACAGGAGCATGTCTGTGAGTTCAAGGCCAGAGGCCAGCCTAATCTATATAGGGAGTACCAGGAAAGCCAGAGCTCTGTAGAGAGACCCTGTCTCAAAAAACAAGAAAACACCCAGGGGTCCTGCTCAAACTATGGCGCCAGCTAAGAACAATGTGTGCAGTAAACTTCGAACCCCTACCCAGATCTAGCTAATGGACAGGACATTTTCCACAGTTGAGTGGAGAGTGGGGTCTGAGTTTCACAGGAACTCTGGTGCCTCATATTTGACCGCGTCCCCTGGATGGGGAGACCTGGTGGCACTCAGAGGAAGGATAGCAGGCTACCAAGAAGAGATTTGATACCCTATGAGCATATACAGGGAGAGGAGGTCCCCCTCAGTCATAGTCATAGAGGAGGGGAGTAGGGGGAAAGTGGGAGGGAGGGAGGAATGGGAGGATACAAGGGATGGGATAACAATTGAGATGTAATATGAATAAATTAATAAAATATATTAAAAAAAGAAAACAACAATAACCAAAGGCAAGAGCTGTACTTGGCATCCTCAGGGTCTCAGCCTCTCTCCCACCTTCCCAGATGCCTGACTGCATCCTTCTTGGGATTTGGGACAGCGTCCTGGCAATGGCCTCTCTCCAGAACAGTGTCTTCCTGCCTCATCTCCCAGGGAAGTACCGGAAAGGAGCATCTAAATCAGCAGCAAGGCTTGGGACTTGCAAGAAGAAAGCTGGTGACCCTCGGGAACGGTTCGTTGCTCCTACCGTCAGGACGGAGGGGGCCCGAGGCGAGGCCTGATCCATCCTATTTACTGAACACCTGCGGTACACAACGAACCCTACCAGGTACCTTTATATGGGAAGAGGCAAAGTCAAGGGCCCACTCTGCAGAAACTGTTCAGTGAAGGACTGCCGTAAGCAGAGAGCACGTGGTAGACCTCCAAGACCTGTACCAGAGCCTGCAGCTGGATGCACAGGAGTGTGAACTGTTTGGGCGCAGCAAGCACAGTGCAGCCAGAGTTTGAGTCGGGTGAGGGGAGGGAGAAAGATCCATGGAGGCTGCGGCAGCGAGATTGAAAACAGGTTTTAACCTGCTGCTAAGGCAGGAAACAGGAGCCTGCGTGGTACCCAGGGTCCAGGTTTCCCCTAGAGTATAAAGAGCCACCTTGAAGGACTTTAGTGAGTAGAAATACACAAAGCCTGTGCACACAGAGTGAGCGATAATTGTGTATCCAAAGCCTGATGTGCAAGGGGCCATGTGGCCACTGGGTTTGGGCAGAGACTGTACCCAGAGATGGAAAAGCCAATGGGCAGCAAATGGAGGACAGCTGGCTTCCGGGGGTCGGGGAGGGGGGAGGGCAGGGAGCATCACTGTCTCTCCTTGGTCTCCTGTTCTTTATGTCCCTGCGTGTCACTGGAGATGGCTGCCAGTTTCCTGACAGCCATGGTAGGAAGCTGCTGGGGTGTATGTTAGGCTGGTTCCTGGGGAGGCTACAGGTGTGGGACCCAGTTCCCATCTCACCGGAAGCTTGGTCACTGGCTCTTTCTATACTCAGCCTCTTAGGAGCAGGAGACACAAGTAGATTTGTGTTTGGAAAGGCCCCTGGCCCCAGGAGAGACTGAGTGCAGGAGAGGCTGTCTCAGTGAGGACCAGGTCTGAGCGACGGCACCCAAGGGGGCACCCACAGTGCCAGAATTCAGCTCCAGTCCCACTGTGATTGTCCCTGGGTCTCTTGATGTGTGTGTGTGGGGAGCGGCATATCTGTGACACAGACACGGTACCAGTGTGCCAGGGTATCCTATGCGCTCCCCAAATGAGGACTCTTTCAGAGTAAAGACAGCTTTAGCAAGATGCTCTACTCAGGATTTTCTTTTCTTTTACATTTTCATTATAGATTTATTTGTCTTTTGTCCAAAATATTTCTAATGAAAACACCAGCAGAACAGGGATAAAAAGGATTTAGCCAACCTCATTTTTCTTAGGGATATTTTTCTTCCATTTGCATGCCCTCGTCCCCTTCAAGTTTAGAACTCCAGTTTGTGGTGCACAGGTTGGTGTCTGATATGCAAATGGGCTATGTAAATCAACAGGGCACAGTGTCAGGTCCCTAGGGCAGGACAGCACCCCGCAGCAGACCCAGGCAGTGCTATGATGTCAATGACATGGTTGGCAATCAGTGTCCATGATGTCCTGGGCTCTGAACACTATAATGTGTGTGTTGCCTAACTACAGGACCTGTACCTTGACCAAAACAAGCAGCAGAACTCTGTAGATGGTCCATCAGCTACAGCTTCGTGCACTGGGCCTCACCTGTCATCACAGACTTGTAGGCTCAATGTTCTTAACAATTATATTTTATTATGAACTTATTAAATGAGCCTACCTCCCTTACACTCCGACTAGCCTAAATAAGAGGAAAGGAGATTAAGGAAAAGAGGAATGAAACCTGGGATGGTTCTCCTGGCGTAGTCAGCAGGATTTCAGCAGACCAGCAATCCCACCAAAGTTGCTGCTGGAACCTGGAGCAACTGGAATCTGAAGCCTCAGCTGGAGTCCAAAGCCTTGAAGCTTTCCCTGGAGCGGTTCTCTCTAGGAGCATCTCGAAGTACAGGGATAAACAGCCAAAAACCAATTCCCAACAAAAAACTCTGCCTCCCGTTATTTTGGGCAACACACACACACACACACACACACACACACGCCCATATCCTCTCAGTTTGTTCAAGGATGTTTTTCAGCTGCCAACAACCAAGGCCTCCACAAAATGGTTTGACTTCTAAGGGGTAAACATCCTGCTCTCTTCCCCATGCCGCACTTGGGATGAAAACAAAAACAGGTTTATCTCCCCTATAAGAACTTGCTTTGCTAGAGGCTTGAGGCCCCACTCTGATAGACCACACTTCTACTTACAGCTGCTGAGGAGGAACCTGGGAGTGCTCATCTCAGGAAAACCAGAAAAGCGCAAGGCTTGGGAGAAACATTTTGCTTCCTCTTGAGGATCACTCTGACGTAGGAGATGCAAGATGTGTGGAGTCCCATAGGCTGCGGGGCATCTGAGCACCTGGGGCCCATGGGAGAGCCCACTTAATAGGCAAATTTGTTTGTCTGTTTGTTTGAGACAGGATCTCACTGTGTAGATTGGAATTATCTCTGTAGACCAGGCTGGCCTTGAACTCACAGAAATGCACCTGCTTCTGCCTCCCAAGTGCTGGGATTAGAGGTTTGCGCCACCGTGCCCCTCGATGGGCAGAGTTTAGAGTATAACTTTTAACATGTTGACTTGATGGAGAGACAACCAATTCACCAAAGAATTCCCAAAGACCTGCATCTGAGAGGATGTCATCTTTCAGTTTAGAGAGAGATTCATTAGCACAGTTGCCAATGGCTGACATATATTACCGGTCATTTATCTTAGCAGGCACAGATGACCGATAATTATTATGCTTAGCATCTGTCCAAAGCACACGTCTTTTGCAACAGTGCTATGAGGTGGGCGTGGCAGCTGTGCTGTATTTGCACTATATTAAAGATGAAGGACTTGGAGCAGAAATGAAGGGTGTGGCTACTTAGCTGTTCCAAGGGTGTGGCTGAGGTCAACCAGAGCCTCTGGTTTCAAATGCAGCTCCCATGTCTGAGGTCAGCACTCAACAGCTAGAGGATGAGGGAGGGGATACAATGGGGATGTAAAGTAAATAAATAAAAAAATACATTTAAATTCAAAACAAACAAACAGACAGGCATCCCATTTGGCAAACCCATTATAACCTTCATGCCCAGGGATGTGAGATGCTTTGGTGCTAGGTCAAGTTCATGAACAAACAGAAATCACCTGTCAGCTCTGAAGTACCTCTCACTGGGTCTGTTGAAGATTAAGTGTGTTGCTCTGTGTTCTCTGAACATGTTAAATACCACCCCGGCCTCATGTCACTGTTGGAGCCTCGATACCACAGCCTGAGCTGGACCCTGCAACATGGCCAATACCACAGCCTGAGCTGGACCCTGCAGCGTGGCCAATACCAAAGCCTGAGCTGGACCCTGCAACGTGGCCAATACCACAGCCTGAGCTGGACCCTGCAACGTGACCCAACTTAGTTCCATATTTTAATTTTGCACCTCATCATTTCTGCAATCTATGAGCTCGCTCAGCATTGAGCGGGACATGGATTTCATCATGGACAGGACTTATTGGGTCTGACCCGAGAAGGCTCCCTTGGTGAACCTTCCTTCTCCGGTGTGCCTGAGGGACAGACTTCCCAACCTGGATACTCTGGCCTTGCTGTCCGTGAGGAGCCACTCCTGGGCCCACCAAGCAGCACGTGGGCTCTGATAATGTTCATTTGGGTATTGTGGAAATGCACCCCACAGACCGCCCCCATTTTCCTGTACCTAAACCAAGGAAGGCAAGCATGTCAACTGAGGACACCAGCTCTCTGTGAGTTTGCACTGACACAGCCAGTCACAATGCAGAGTAAGGGGCCTTCTTGCTGTTCACTGTCACACTCGGTGGCCAAGGAAGAGGAGCTGGGGGAATTTCCTGGGATTTCTCAGCACATCAGAGACACATGTTGCTACCCATGTGAAGAGGAGCTGGGGGAATTTCCTGGGATTTCTCAGCACATCAGAGACACATGTTGCTACCCATGTGACCCCAGCTCCTTCATTATAAGACCCATTATATTTTTAAGTTCTCAAAAATGTGAGTATATCATAAAATAAAAAAAAAATTACAATTGGTACAAAGTAGAACTGCACACAAGTGCCTTCAGGCCTGGGAAAGAGGAAGACAGGGCCTTAGTGGTGTAGTATTTCTCCTCTCTCTCTCTCTCTCTCTCTCTCTCTCTCTCTCTCTCTCTCTCTCTCTCTCTCTCTCTCCCAGTTCTTTCCAGACAAATGTACGACCAGTCTGGCCAGCAAATTCTCTCTTCCCTGCTAAGGAGATAAGCCAGCTGTTCTCCAGCTGTGTCCAGTGAGGGTGACAAAAATTCTGGGTCTGGGCCAGGCATGGTGGCACACGCCTTTAATCCCAGCACTCGGGAGGCAGAGGCAGGAAGATCACTGTGAGTTTGAGGCCAGCCTGGTCTACAAAGTGAGTCCAGGATAGCCAAGATAACATAGAGAAACCCTGTCTCGGGAAAAAAAAGAAAAGAATTCTGGGTCTGGTGTGAGTCCATGAATCCGGAAACCTCCTGTACCAACGTTACCCTCAGAGTAACGGGAGATTAGGACCAGGCTTGTGGTGTGGAGTCCTGGCCACTGCATGCCCACAGGGTCACCTCTGTCCTCTCTCGGCCAGGGAAATGCTGGATAAGAGATATGTGAGGCAGTGTTCCATCGGATCCACGGCCTCATGAAGACAATGTGACAAGACCTGTAGGTGGCAAGGCCTCTGTAGACTAAGCTGAGTGACAGTCAGATCATAGTGGTCACCAGAGAGCTCTCTTTCCATCTGGGGAACTGATCCCCCTTTGCTTGGCCTGTGGCTGGTGTTCCCAGATCTTGTGTACCCCCAATCCCGCTGGAATCAGAATGTGGTGGCAGGTCCCAGTGTGACATCCCAGGGCTGCTCCTCCCTGCTGCGGCACCCTGGCCGTCCCTGACTTGAGTGAGCAACCACAAGCACACACACCTTCTTGTCCCCATGCCAGGTTACACAAAGCCACGATTCTATGCCACAGGCAAGACTGGACTGGGGAGCTGGCACTGGGGATATGCCTCCACCCTTGCTCAGGACTCACGGGCTGGGCCTTTAGATTCCTCCCTTTGTTTAAAGATGCTGTAAACATGGTCTGCTCATTCCCTCCAGCCAAGATTTGCCTCAGCAGGAGAAATGGCCAACTAAGGCTGCCTTGGTCCTTGGCTATTTGCAGAAAGGGAATCCTCCTTAAAACTGACCAGAAGCTCATGGCATTGCTAGGTCTTCCAATCTGCAAATGGATGAGAGAGGAGCTTCCTAAGATGACAGCTAACTATCCTGACATCTCCAGTAGGAAGGACAAAGGTGCCTTAGACTTGAGGTGCAGAGACTGAACAAATTGCTCCAACCTTGACAGAGGTAGAGACATTAAGTACACACAGATCCCAACAGAGGTACATAACTCTGAGGCCCACAGGTTTGTGTGGTATAGCTGACCAGGGACAGTGACCAAGGGACTAAACAGGTTCCTGAGAGGGAGTGAGCTGGTGTCTCTTCCCTGTCGTCAGAGGGCCTTCCCAACAGTACCCTCCCTGTGTTCAGTCTAGCTCAGAAATGTGCCACTCTTCCAGGCCTGCAGCTACTGTGCCCCAGGCTCTATCACAGGTAGCCAGGTCCAGCCCTTGGCTGACTTAGGCTGCTCAGACAGAGTAGAGCAGGGGCAGAGGCTAGCTCAGTCCCTCTCACAGGGTGGGGACTCACCTGGCTTTGTCCCAGAAGGAACATCTCTGTTTGCACACACTGGACTATAACACACAGCAAAGATAGGCCCCTAGCATGCAGCCACTCAGTCAGTTAGGTCAAGGGATCTGGTGAGGACAACACCTGGAGGCCTATGCAGCCCATCCCCGGCTTTCCCTTCATCACTGCGTCCTCAGCTTCCACCTCACAGAACCACAAGACCACATACACATGCTGTAGCTGCTGCTGCTACAGGTGCTGCTGCTGCTGCTGCTGCTGCTACTGCAGGTGCTGCTGCTGCTGCTGCTGCTACTGCAGGTGCTGCTGCTGCTGCTGCTGCTACTGCAGGTGCTGCTGCTGCTGCTGCTGCTACTGCAGGTGCTGCCGCTGCTGCTGCTGCTGCTACAGGTGCTGCTGCTGCTGCTGCTACAGGTGCTGCCGCTGCTGCTGCTGCTGCTACAGGTGCTGCTGCTGCTGCTGCTGCTACAGGTGCTGCTGCTGCTGCTGCTGCTACTGCAGGTGCTGCCGCTGCTGCTGCTGCTACTGCAGGTGCTGCTGCTGCTGCTGCTGCTGCTACAGGTGCTGCTGCTGCTGCTGCTACTGCAGGTGCTGCCGCTGCTGCTGCTGCTACTGCAGGTGCTGCTGCTGCTGCTGCTGCTGCTGCTACAGGTGCTGCTGCTGCTGCTGCTACTGCAGGTGCTGCCGCTGCTGCTGCTGCTACTGCAGGTGCTGCTGCTGCTGCTGCTGCTACAGGTGCTGCTGCTGCTGCTGCTGCTACAGGTGCTGCCGCTGCTGCTGCTGCTGCTGCTACAGGTGCTGCCGCTGCTACTACTGCAGGATTGCATAGAAGGAAAAGTTATGAACTCTCTGTATCCTGTGAGATCATGTAGACATTACAATGGTAATTTTAGGGGTAGAGAAGTTGTAGAAAGATTGCCTACCATGTCTGTGTTTGATCCCGAGCACCACATTAAGTACACACTGATAGATTATAGATAGATAGGTAAGTTGGTAGGTGGGTAGGTGGTTCATAGGTGGGTGGTTGGGGGAATAGATGGATAGATACATGATAGGTAGATAGATAGATGAAGATAAAAAATGTGTTTGTGTTTGTCTCTTCTCTCTGTGTCTGTCTGTCTCTCTCTCTCTTTCTCTCTCTCTCTCTGTGTGTGTGTGTGTGTGTGTGTGTGTGTGTGTGTGTGTAAGCATGGAACACAGTGAACATCACCCAACCCCACTGTGCACAGATTAGAAGGCACCCCTTTATGGACACATTTTCTTCAACTTCTGAGTCCCTAGAGGCTGACCCACAGGAGTTACAGTTCTGAATGCTGGGGGGTCCAGATGCCAGGTATCAACAGAGGTCTCCTTCTTCCTCAACCCCATTTGCTTGAGCATTTGTGTTCCCTCCAAGCTGACCTGCTGAAATCTTTGCTCCAAAGGAGATGGTTTAGGGAAGTGGGACTCTGATGAAGTGATTGCTTGGGTCATGGGGTGGAGGCCTGTACTTTTATAAAAGGCTCCAGGGAGCTCCCCAGACCTTTCTACTGTGTGAAGACAGAACTAGGTGTGTGTATGTGGCCTGGGAAGAGGCACTTACAAAGATCTGCTGTAGCCTGTGAGTCCAAGAACAGCATGAAATTAATGTGGATTGCTTTTAAGCCACCTGGTCTGTAGAACTGAACTAAAGATGACTTGCTAGCGACTGTGACATTTCTTGGCACATGGTCACAAAACTCTCATTTTTTACCTGGGCTATTTAGTGGCTGCCTTGCTCCCTGTGTCCTCAGTCTCACCATAGTCCCGCTCTTGTCTTCTTCCTCTCACAAGGACACCCTCAGATTGCATTAGCGCCATGGGTTAGTTCTCTGGTAGGCTGGGGTCCTGGCTGAGACAGACGGTACTGGGCTCCCATGACTCAGGCATGTGTGGAACAGGTGTGCAGACGTCACTGTGACATGATCCCATGACTTGGGTATGTGTGGAGCAGGTGTGTAGACCTCCCCACTGTGAGATGATCCCATGACTTGGGGAGGTGTGCAACTGGTGTGTAGACCTCCCCACTGTGAACTGAGCCCATGATTTGGGCAGGTGTGGAGCAGGTGTGTAGACCTCACTGTGACTCAAGCAGGTGTGGAGTAGGTGTGTAGACCTCACTACTCCAAGCTGATCCCACTGATTTCACGTCTTTACAAGGCTTTCCCTCCTAGCCAGCTGTTCGGGGAACTGGGCCTGGGATGCATGCAATAGGGGTTCTGGGTGATAGCATTTCACTTTGCCCCTCATGAAATAACAGAGAACTGCCCAGGCAGAGCACATGCCCATCAAGCGAGCATCCCCCCCCCAGGTCACAGGCATCAATAGGTTTCTAGTTTGGTCCAACTTGGTTTCCTCGGTTTCTCTATTTACACACACAGAGAGTTGTCCTTACAGTTGGGAAAGCACATCATCATGAAGCCCTGAGTTCAACCCCTAGCACCTGGGTACCAGCTGGGCATGATGGCATGCACCTGTAATCTGACCAGGTAGAGACAGGAGGACCCTGAGGCTCACCAGCCAGCCAGTCAGAAGTTCTAGATCCCAGTAAGAGACGCCTGTCTGAAAAGAATTAAGTGGACAGAGCCTGAGAAATGACAACAAAGACCAGCATCTGGCCTCCTACTAACATAAACAAACGCACACACACTGTTTGTTTGCTCTCCCATTTCAGTAGACCTGAATTTTACTTCTGTTGAGAAATATTAAAAAGTATTGTTTGCAGTAAATCTGGTTTTTCCCAACCATATACAGCCCTTTAGCATTCCGCCCATGACTGTGGCTCAGCCACTAAGGGGTCCGAGTCTTCTGCCTTCCACAGACATATGTCAAGTCAGCACAGTCCTGCTTCTGAGAGCCAAGCATGCACTGAGAGCAGGCAGAGCCATCGCCGCTGCCTCCTTCCATCACTTGCCTCGGGTTTGTGGGAGTGACATTTCTTGTCCTCCTCGCTGCTGCAGTGACTGGCGAGCCTTCCCTTCTTGAGGCCATGTGACTGGTCCACGTCATTCTTCAGCATGGCCAGGACTGCCCTCTGCCATAGCGTTGGGATGTATAGAGGAGCTGTGCAGACAAGTGATAGATACAGCCTATGAGTCTCTCGGCCCTGCAGCCTCTGGAGCTGGGGACTTAATCCATGAAGGAAGGGCTCAGCATATCATCCTTAATTTCCTCCCAGATCACAGAATGGGGCAGCCTCGCTGGAAGACATAGCCAATCCTCCCAGAGACCACCATCTACAGCAGCACAGGTGAAAGAGTAGAAGCTGAGACGCTGGTGACTTGCCCCAGGATCACCTAGCTGGTGGGAGACTGACTGATCAGGGCCGCCAGGAGCAGTTGGTACCACCTGGCTGACTCACCAGCATCCCATCCCCATCCCCGCTGTCCTTCTGTGCCTTGGTATGTGTGGAGCTAGGAGCTTTTGGGTCAGGAGAGAAAATACTAGAGCTTGCCTAAGAGACTCCCAGTGAAAAACCCTTCTGGAACTTTCCAGTTGCTAAGGAGTGGCTATCCAGAGAAAGAATATGGATATCTATGCAAGGATCTCCCTCAAGTGTCCCTGCTGGACATTCGAGAAGGTTCTACAGTGTCCTAGCTCTGTACTATTGGACACGCTGACCACAGCTCCTACCAAATGCCCCTGCCCTGCCCCCAGCTACATGCAAGAGTGTTTGCTCTCCCTTACTATGTTAGTAAGAATAAAACATAAATCGGTGGAATATATTGCATATTAAGAAATGGAAAACACATTTTACCAAGCCAAGCACATGATTCCATACATGCTGGGGCTCTTGGGGGCTTCCTGCTCCTGTGGATCTCTTGGTAGGGAGGCCTTCCTCATATACAGTAACATGCCTTCCCTTTCTAGCTTCAGCCAGTAGCTGCTCCAACCTTTGGCCTGAGGCATTCCTGCTGACTTCCACAAAAGGATTTGAAGACGTGTGGGAAAAAAAATAACTGAATTCAAATTTGGACTGAGTTAAGAAAGAAAGAAAGTGATTTCTAAACCTAAGAGGCTGTGCCAGGGCCCAGGAAGGCCTCACCCTGCCAGGCTGGGTGGGGCCCCAGCTGCTGAGAGATGCAGGAATCGTTGGTGACTGCTTCATGCAGAGGAACCACAGTGTTTGCTATGACTTAAGCCTCCTGGGATGCAGAGAAGAGAAAGTGTGGGACCAGGATGCTCTGGCAGGCAGTAAGGGAGGGCAGCCTTGACAATGGCGGGCAGGACCTGGAAGCTGCTTCTTGGAGCTAGGGGACTGGGGGAATCTTGCCCAGCCCTGTGGATCTTCCTGGTTTAGCAACAAAGATGAGGATAGAGAGCTTTTACAACTTTAAAGGAAATTGAAGGACAGTAGTTCACCCGTTTCTTGGAGAATGACAGCTGTCATCTTGATCTAGGTCATCCATAACTATATAGTTTCAGTTCTCAAAATAAACAAGCACTGAATTAATGCAATCACTGCGATTTGATTTAATCCCCCCACCCCCAAAGAACTCTACTTTCTAGTTTTTGAGTAAAGGATGTTGGGAGGTCTCATTTGCTGACTGTGCCTAGCAGATCACTTCTGGGTTTCACTCTCAGCAGGGTGGCGGTTGTCTACTAGCCCTGGGCCCCTGCCAGCAGCCAGGATCTGTATGTGGGCACAGCCTCTGTCTACTTTCACAATTACCTCTGGGAGGCTTTGAAGCCCCAGAAAATGTCCCTAAGGGCTTGTCTGAAAAGCCTGGTTTTGTTCAGCCCATCTATTTTCAAAGCTGGCTGGGAAAAAGATACCTGTAAGTAAGGTACCTGGTGATTGGAGTGTATACCTGGCTCCACTTTCTAGAGCACAGGGAGTGGCAGCCTCCTTCAGTGAGGCTTTAGCCAGGGAAATCCTTGGGGTTTTAACTTCAGCCCCTCCCAGGACCCAGCATACCCTCTCAGTCTCTTCCCTTCCTGCCCTGGGTACTTGGTCCTCATTAGTCCTAAATAGCCACTAGGAAGGGATCTGGACAGGAAGAGGTGGCTGAGCTACACTACTCCCGCACCCCTGGGGCTCTGAAGGGGAGGGAGGGCTGGTGCTGCAAAGACAGTGGTTTCTAAACCCCAGAGGCCACAGAGGCCCAGAGTCAGGGACTCTAAGGTAGCTCAGGGTACCCTAGAACTCTCAGTGGTTTCCTGTGCACCCCAAAACTCTGCTCCTGTCCTAGGCCCTGGCTTCTTTTCTTCACATTCCTTTGTGAAGAACAGAGCCTCCCTGCTCAGCAGGAGCAGAAACAGGGATTTGAAATTTGCTCAGAGACTATGGTAGGCCACTGACCCTAAGACTTACCACAAATATTAACAGGTATGAGCCACCTAATCTTGGAGCCCTTATTTATACCCTTTTCAGCAACAAAACGCAGTTAAAGGACACTCAAGATACTTTCGCCTCTGTGAAGGAAAAATGTGCATTGCAGCACTGATTTTCAAAAACAATGAATGCTCTAGGCAACTAAGAAATTCAGAGAGCTGTAGGGGAAAGCACCTCAACTGATTTTTCAATACCAACCAGTCAGCCCTAAAATATGTACACAAGTAACATTATACAGATTGAGCAAGTTGTGCTCATGTGTACACACACACTGGGATTTTTTTTTTCTAAAGAAGGCATGAATTTGAAAGAGAGCAATGGGGTTGGTACATGGGAAGATTTGGAAGAAGAAAAAGGGAAAAAGTGATGTGATTAAAAATCTAAAAAACCAAAGTAAAAAACCACCAAAAAAAAAAAAAAAAGAGAGAGAAAGAGAGAGAAGAAAGGAAGGGAGGGAATAAGGAAGGGAGGGAGAGAGGGTGGGAAGGAGGGAGGGAGAGAGGGAAGGAGGGAGGGAAGGAGGGAAGGAGGGAGGGAAGGAGAGAGGGAGGGAGGGAAGGAGGGAGAGAGGGAAGGAGGGAGGGAAGGAGAGAGGGAGGGAGGGAAGGAGGGAAGGAGGAAGGGAGGGAGAGAAAGAGGGAGGGAGGGAAGGAGAGAGGGGGAAACCCTGCCTCTAGCTCACTGGACACTAAGGATCCCTGAATTAAAGACTAGCATTTGTGGGTGCCTGGAAGTCTCACAGCTGGATTAAAGACAGGAAAATATGGCTCTTTACCACAGCTATTGGTCTGCTATCCCTGCTAAGCCTCACCTGCTTAGTGTTGAGGTAGGGGGAGTCAGTCTGCAGCATGGACTACCATGAGTACCTCGGGTGGCTCAGGCCAGCCCAAGCATTCTCATCCCCTCAGAAGTTGTCACCTATACAGTCCTTTACTTTTGGCTGTACAAACTCGTCCCTGGGGAAGCCTGTTTCAGCTCTGCTGTTGTGACTGCCCATGTACCAGGAAGATTTGTTGCTAGCACACAAACACAGCTCCCCACTATGTGCCAGCTTCTAAGCCTTGGAAAGCCCAGGGGATTAAGGTGTGTCTTAAAGGAGCCTTTTAATCTGAAGTATGCTGACAGTAAACAGACATTTTTTTTTTTTTATGAGCAAAACAACCGTCTACCATGATGTGGTTCTGTAGCTATCCCTGTCTGCTTCCATCCCCCTGAGAATGAGGCCAGAAGGACAACAAAGCAGTGAAACACTTTTGTTGGTCCCAGAAAAGGTTAGGGAGACATAGGTAAGAGTAGACAGTACAGAAGTGAGAGAGCTGCAGGAGCGAGCAGTGGGCCATACGGTAAAATACCAAGGTCCGTGCGCCGGACAGACAGACGGACAGGGGGTGCTGATGGCACAGAGTGCATGAAGTGGGAGCTCAGCAGTAGGGAGACTGTTGGGTTGACCAGTGAGAGAGCACATCCCTGAGGGCTCTGCAGACCCACCTGTCTCAGGCCTTGTTTCTGTGACGACACAGACCAGCTGATCCATGCGCCTCAGTGCGCGTTCTCACCTGCTTGGCTCAGCCTCAGACATGATATCTGAAAGGCAGAAGGTATGTTTCACTCTTATCCATGTTGTTTCTTACTGGGGGAGGGGGGGGTGTCAGTTCCCTAACAAAAGCAGTACCCATAGGCCAGCATTGGTGTTCCTTTCTACAGACAGCAGACACCATCAGTTCTTTCTCTTCTGTTGCACACACACACACACACACACACACACACACACACACACACACACACACACACACACACTGCAGCCTCCCCTGCCTCAGGGCTGGAGACATCGAGAGTCAAATGAAAGCACACGCTTGTCTTTTCCTGCCTCTTGTGTCTGAGGTGTGAATGATGCACACACTTGCCATAGGCTTGAGGGCCAAGCAGAGGTCATCAGAGGGCAGAGGGGGTCAGCTGACCTGCAGGTGACACCAACAAAGGGCAGCCAGCAGCAGGGGCCAAGGCTCTGCTTTCTGTTGCTTGTTTACTGACCAGCATATTCTGATTCCCACAGAGATCTCCATTTCTTAAGTTAAACAGTCCATTAAACAGGGTGGGCTGAACAGCATGCTAAGCTTTAAGGCCTGAGAGGAAGAGCTGCCCAGGCCGCTGCGACCTATAGGTGTGTTCCAGCAAAGCCAGCAGCAGCCTCTCAGAAGAGCCATGTCCCTGAGCCTGAGCCCTGAGCATTTTCACTGTTGTCTTGTCCTGGGTGACAGTAAAGTGGGAGAGGTGGGGGAGGGGGCAGAGTGGAAGGCCTGAGGAGGACTGATTTGCCTCAGCCCAGGGTGAAAAGCTCTTTCATTTGCCCTAGAGGCATTACTAGTTCTAAGCCTTAGAACAGGGTTAAAGACTCATAGATACTCAGGTTTGGAGAAACAAGGACATTTGGGGCTTGAGAGTGAGATATCATGGCCACAGACAGGAGCCCCACCAACTGCCAGCCTGTGACAGCCAAGACCCCCATGGTGTTGACAAGACTGTCACCAGTGTGGCACAGACAGAACCCCAGGGTCTCTTGCAGCCTTTTCCTTCTCAGGCTCCCGGTGACCAGGAAGTTAGCCCTGAAGCAAAGCACCAGAGCGAGCCTTCCCAGGCAACATGGCAGCTACCTTCTCAGACCAGGGTCATGACTTCTACCAAGTCCCCGCACCAGCCAGTGTAGGGAACCGACCCCTGCAACGGAAAAGGACAGTTGTGCAGGCTGGAGCGGGGCTCAGCAGCTGATGGAGTGTTGCTCTTGTAGTGGGCCTGAGTTTGGCTCCCAGGGCACCTTGGGTCTCCTTTGGCCCTTGCATGCCCACATGAAGAAACACGCACCTACAAACACATAATTTAAACTAAAAAAAGTGAATCTAAAAAAGGAAGGTCACAGCAGAACTTTAGGCACGAGAGAAGTAAAAGCAATATCCACACTGCCCCCATACTGTTGTCCTAAACACAGACAGTACCAGTGCCAGCCCAGGGGTCCTCGATCCAAAGCCTAGGGTCTCCACACCCCAGCACAACACCCGGACCCTATCCAGGAACAACTCTGAGGGTCAACGGCGGCCTGCTGCCTTCCACAGCACACCCAGGCCAAGCTGCCGGCCCAGAAGCCGCAGGTGAAGCCTTGTGCACCATGGAATTAGCATACACAAAGGGGCCTGTGTGGTTAACTAGTTTGGGTGGAAAATGAGGAGGCGGGAGAAAACAGAGCAAATGCCACCATCAGGCCCATACTTAAGGACACCTCCCAGGAGAAGCAGGCCTCCACTGCAGGAATGTCTAAGGGCGACTCCGTAAACAGGGGGCTTAGAAGGAACAGCCCCGCCCCCTCTGCCCTGCTCAGACTTGCTCTCACCACAGGAGAGCCAAGTGGTTGAGCACTTTAATTCATCACAGCCACGCTCTCGCTCCACGTGGACTATATTGCTTCACTCTCCCACGTGGTACTATTTTAGGGTAGATTTCTCTTAAGCTTTATGCATAGGAGAGGTTTTTTCCCCCCACATATGGCTTTTCTTAGGTAGAGAAAAATAGCAAACACAACCAGTGTGAAATTTGGGTCCTAAAAAGGAACTGGAAACCTTTGTGCTTCTTTGGCTCTGCAGCCATCACCTGCAGGCCCCGCTCAGGCAGCCAAGCAGTTACCCATGAGAAGGAAGGGCTGCCTTTGACAGCAGGCGAGGCCCATTTGTAGTAAGATCTCTGATCAGTGTCCACGGCTCCACGGGGTTAGGTGGGGCATGAAAACGCTGGTTTGTGGCTTTTCAAGTGAGCCCGGGATGAAAACGTCCCTGGAGTGGCGGATGTAGAGGTGAGAAGAGAATCAGGTGAGTATCTAGTGAGACAGAAGTGCTTTCAGCTTCCACACGGGGCAACTCTGCAGGGCTGCACATGGCACAGACTGCCCGGTGCACCTGCCATAGCCCTCCCCATCAAAGGTGGGCCCAGAGCAGGGCTGTTGGTCTCACAACAGGTGCCTCACTCTTACTTCCTCTGGGCTTTTTGTGTGATTGTGTGCTTTGTGTTAGACATAAGTAGAGTGCCTTGGAAGGGGCACACCTCGGACTCCAGCACACCTCCGACTGCAGCGCACCTTGGGCCTACAAACCATTTCTTCATGGTCCAGAGGCAGGAAAACTAGGCCATTTAAAATCAAGCAATGCCGTACTGTGGCATAGTGAATTCAGAGACCTGCTCTACCTTCTGTAACTACCATAAATACCCCTAGCACCACCAGTTAGAGGCCAATAGGTCAATGTATATCCACCCAAGGCCCAGGGTTGGTTGGACTTCAGCCTTATCCTATGAACAGACCCACATGCGTAGTATCTCCTATACCACAAGGAGAGAAGCCATGCCACACACAGCCATTACTTCTTGACTGCTGATGTTGGCCATGACAGGCATGGCCCAGCTCTGAGGTACTATCTCTGCTCGGCCTATGAGAACATCCTACCAGGCATTCTGGCCCCATCCCAGTATAGAAACAGATGGTCCTAAGCTCTGTTTAAACTGAGCAATAATGTTTTCTCATATCGTGGGCAGACCATCTCCCCCTTCTGGTGTTCTGGGGGGCCCAGCTCCCCAGGCCTGCTGCACCTCACTCTGGCTGGACACCTGGGTGGGCCAGAGACAGCACTGATTCCCAATTTGGCTCTTCTAAAAAGGAATCCCACCCACCTTGCCTGTCTGGTAGAAACATCTAGAACAAGAGTCTACACAGTCATAATCAGAAGGCAAATTGCAAGGGGTGTGAGTAGACTATGAATTATACACTTTGCCAGCATGTGGGCACAAAGCAGGATAGATGCTGCCTCATGCCTCCCCCAAGCCTGTTATAAGGCCCAGGAGACAGGTCTCCAGGTCAGCACACCCAGGATTGTTGGTATGCTGAGGCGGTTGGCAGAGGAAAACAGCAGCCATGGTGGCCAGCCTCTCATTAGCGTTCAGACTTAGGCACGAGACCCATGAACCTACACTAGCGAGATCGAAAGGGCTCTACTCTGCTCTCTGTTGCCATGAAAAAACGTGCTGACCAAAAGAGAAGGGTTGATTTTAGCTTGAGCTTCCGTGGACCAGCCCATCACTGAGGAGGAGAGCTCAAGGCAGGAAGTGGAGACAACAGAGCGGCATTTCTTCCCACCTCCCTCTTAGCTCAATGTTTAAATACAGCCCAGGACCATCTGCCTAAGGAACACTTCATCTCACAGTAGGCTGGGCTCTTTCATCAATCAGCAGCCAAGTCAATCATCAAGACAATCCCCACAGACACGGCCACTGGTCTGTCTGATCTGCACAATCCCTCAGCTGAGGGTTCCTCCCGATGACGCTTGGTTGTGTCGGTTGGCAATAAAAACTAAGGGAAATGGCGCCTGTCCCTGGCTCTGACATCCACTGACGCTGCCAGTTTCATGACTAAGGGAACAAGGTTCTCTCACATAAGAGCCTAACTGGGGCGTAGGTATGGAATCAGTGTATATGCTGTGTGGTATGTGATATGCATGTGTGTGGTGATATGCTGTGTGCGTTATGTTTGGGTAAGGGGTGCATGTGTGTGCGCGTGCACATGTGTGCGTGTATGTGTGTGTGTGTGTGGTGCATGGTGTTTCACATATATGCATGAGTGAATGCATGAGAACCTATGATTTCCTCAGTGGACACAGATCTGCTTTGGCAGTGTGACTTCAGCCTCTTGTGGCAACCCAGAAAGAGCTGATGGGAGAGATATATCCTTGGGATTCACCCCAAACACCTTGTGGTGCCCAGAAACTGCCACCAAACCTTAGTATCCATCAACACCTCCTATGGTTCCCACACTTGGCGTGGGACGGGGACCTATCTGCACAGGCATGTCAACTCCTGCTGGCGAGACAAGGGCTCTGCAAACCCTGCTCTCCCAGCTGACCCTCCCACTGCCGTTAAGGAGAGCCCACTCTGGCCCTGCACTGGGTCCCTTAACAATTAAAGCAGCCCGATTTTCCTGCAAACGTGATATGAAGCAAGTGCCTTGTAATGAAGACCCAGGATCAGGAGGGATCAAGAGGCAGGTGGGTTCCTGCAGTTCCAACTCCAGGGTACACACCTACAGATCCCCTGGTCTTGCCTTAAGCCAAGACTGGCTTCCTGTGAATTCTCTCTCCTTTAGCCAGCGAACTTGAGTTAAATCTGCTCAGAAGTGTGAGCTGGTCCAAAATATCCCCCTCCTATCAGGATTTTTCTCCCAGCATCCCTGTGTCAGAGCTGAGCAATGGCTCCCCTGTGTAGCCTTCCTCCTGGGCCCTAGGCCTTTTTGATCCTGGCTCACTGAGGAAAGAATGCATCTGAGTGCCCTTGTCACACAGAGCCCTGGCCTCTGCTGCCACTGTCTTGGGCAGCAGGGCCACTGCTCTTCTCATAGCCCACTACTGGTGCTTTCTTCCTTAGGAAGCCTGCCACATGCAGGGATTCTCCCCTGCTGTGTCGTTATGGAACCCACACTCAGATGGGGGCTGGGCCTGCATTGCTGCTTTCTTGCTGTCACCCTGTTGACACACTCAGAAAGCATAAAACAGATGCCCTGGCCATGTTCCCTGCCTCTTGAATAAGCAAGAATCGGCAGATGAGCTCTTTGTCCGGGCTGGGTTCATTTTCCTGGAAGAGGAAATGAGAGTTGAGGGAAGCAAAAAGCAACCATCTCTGGCCATCACATTCAGCCCACAGTGGACCCTCAGCAAAGGTGGCTGCCACCCACAGCAGCAGCCTGGAGGCTCCTTAGGCACCACCTAGCTCCCATAACCTCCCAGCTTGAAGACAACCAGTGAGGCCACAGACGCTTGGCTCCAGGTGCTTGCAAAGGGTGTCAACTTTTGTCTAGATGGTCTCTTCCTTTCTCTCCTTGCCCCCTGACCTGTCAGGAATCCTTCCTTTGGGTCCCAGGCTGGACAGACCCTTGACTAAAACATCCTCACACAGCTTTTAGCATCACATATATTCTCCAACAAGCTATGTCTTTCAGTCCTCAGAGAAGGTTTTTTTTTTTTTTTTTTTTTTTTTTTAATCCCTCAACTATGAGAAATGCCACTTCCCTTCCCATTCCAGGGATATTCTTTACCACTCACCCCAGGCCCCTTGGGTCTCCTGGCTCTCTGAGGGACTCTCTGGGCTGTGGCTGCAGCTAGAGGTGGATCAGCTACAACAGGGAGTCCTGTCAAGGCACTGGGGGCGGGGGGATGACGAGAGGAAGCATTGAGATTACTGGTGCTAGCGTGGGGGGTCTCCATGTGTGCTGAGTGCTAGGGAAATAACTGTTGAGGGGATCTGACTTACTTTGTTCTTTCATTAGCAATTGTAGAAAGCTCTCCTCTCACGGAGAGTTTGGAGGCAAACATGATCACACAGACCTATCAGCCTAGTTGTTGAGGAGGAGGAGGAAGAGGAGGAAAAAGAAGAGGAAGAGGAAGAGAAAGAAGAGGAAGAGGAGGAAGAAGAAGAAGAGGAGGAGGAAGAGGAGGAGGGGGAAGAGGAGAATCTCCAAGATCTCAAGTTCTATGCCATCTTGTGCATCTTGTGAGGCCATTCTTCTCACAGCCCGCTACCCTTTCTGATGCTCTCTTCCTTAAGATGCTGGCCACATGCAGGGATCTTCCCCTGCTGTGTCTGTAATAAAAATAAAACTAGGGACGAGATGTAGTTAGACAGTAGATGCTTGACTGGTATGTGGGGACCCTGAATTTCATCCCGAGTGTCACGGGGAAAGAGCAGAGATATGCAGGTGGTGGCTGACGTGGGAGCAGACAATGCATATGGGAAATGTGTTCCGACACATGCAAGAAGACTTGGCGTGTATTTGTGCTAACACCACTGCTCTCCAGTGACAGCAGCCCTGGCCTTCTGGACTCCACTCACAGCCAGAAAGCTGTGTGTGGTGGTGAAAAGTGAGGGAGGAGAGTGAGGACTTTACTATTCTGAACCTTAGAGTGGAGTAAGAAAAGTTGAAGCCTGCAAGGCTTTCTCTGGTAAGGTACATCGACCTCTGGTCTGTGACCACCCCTCCATCAGAGCACACAAAGCCTCAGGCAGGCCGAAAGTGTGTCTGTGTGTCTCAAAGGGCCCACTCTCAAGCCTTCTAGTTAAATGGGTCTGTGCTCACTGGCACAGGTCACCCATGGTACCTCCTGGCTGGCACAAGTCACCATATCAGCTCTCCACGCTGGCATAGGTACTCCGTGGGCCTTCCAGACTGGTACAGATCTCCTCGTTCCATCTCTCCTGAGGAAGCTGCCCCAGGCTACACTTACTGCCCAGGGCCTCGCCTCCTCGGTGGTATCATTCAACCGGAAGCTCACAGAGACACCTGAATACAACTAGAGGCCCAAGCACCAAGAAGGGAACCATGGGCTGTAAGTTCACACCTTAAATCATACCCAGGAAGTCACTGTAGGGACGCATAAGCTCAGCTCTGCACTCGCTCCAGGAACATCTCAGAGGTCACAAGGAAACATGTTATCGTGAGTACCCAGATATGAGTAGAAGGGATTTCCACTTTTACCTTGAGACACACAACTACCGTGTAAAGCTAACACCAAGACACGCCTGCCCATGAGGCTGAGGCTGCTAACAATGTTATGTGGGTGGCAGCGGAAGGGGGGGTGCAGGGGGAAGAGGGGGGTCTCTTAGTAGAACAAACTTCTGCTTGTCAGTATAGGGCACCGGGTCAGGCTGTTTCATGCTGTCAAATTCGAGGGGTGGAGGGCAGATGGGGGTGACCTAAGGATTGCAGGCTCTGGAGTCAGGAATCAAGCTTTCCCTCTCCTAATAGGAGCCTCGGCATGAGTGTCTGCAGCTGAGAGCCCAGCAGGGCATGCATAGCTGGTCTGCATTGCAGGTTAATTTTTAAAACTTCTATGAACCCTAGAGCCTCCTGAAGAATAAACAGCTTTAATTATCCCCCCAGCACTGCACCCTAGGAGGAGGTCACAAAGGTCAGAGGAGCCAGGAGGAAAGCCATCCTATGGAGCACTGCAAGGGACAAATACTTTAACAACCAAGACCCTGAAGGCAGCCTGTGCTTCCACCTTAGGGGACAGTTAGTCTTTCTCATCTGGGACTGATTTGCTGAGATGGTGACACTATCAGAACTCAGATGTGCCCTTTAAGCCTTTCTGACTGTGGGCTTCTTCAACTTCTGAAAGAATCTGATGGAGGTTTGCAAAAGTCAGTGCTATTTTCTCTGAGTTGAGATGTGTCTGAGTCCCAGAAGAGACCTGCCACTGTAGAAAGCTTTATTGAAATTTTCCCTTACGTTTTTATACTACAACTCATGAAGTCTTTGTTTGAATGGGCCATTTTAAGGGCCAACAGCTTTCCAAAGAGATGTCAAAGCCCACCTGTGCTTGGCGCCGCCAATCTCCCCTGGGCCTCTGGTTTTGTGGTTCCAGAACTATCTACTCCATGACTCTTGAGGGACATCAGTGGCCTGGCTACTAATGCTGTCTGGTGGCAGGTGGTCACAATTCTGTGGCTGCTTCAACAAGCCTGGGCAGATGCGGCCCCTCACGCAACACCTGGTGACAGATACAACACATAGAACACGTGCCTGTCCGTCAACAATTCAGAAGGGGAGCCCAGATACCCTTACCCATCACTGAGACCTTTTCATGACAGCAGGAAGTACCCCCAAGGACTGTGATTGCTCCCTCCCAACACCCAGACTCCCCAGAATGTGTCCAGGCAGAGGTATGTGTGAGTGCCAAAGTTAGTCTACTCAGGGAATGGGGCAGGCTCTGATATTTGTTTTTGTGCAGTTCTCTAACTACGATGCCAAGGCCCAGTTGGTATCTACCCAGAGGTGGTGGGTAAAGACTTTAAAGACAGGGTAGGATGCACAGAGACTCAGAAAAAGGCATGCTGGCAGGCCCATCCTTCCTGGCTCAATACTGCAGCAACCCCCAGCATCTAGCACTTTCCTATGCCTCTCACCAGAGCAGTGGTCTACCAAGCATTTGGTCCCAGATGAGTAGTCATCCTTGGTCAAATGGCCTTATTTGACCAAGCCTAACCCAAGTTGCTCAGGGAGTACTATGCTGCTTAGGGGCCCAGGGGAGTGTGGAAAGGAGCTGCCAAAAGATGCTGCTATGCATTACCTGTCTGCTCAGAATCCAGGGAGGAAATCTGCACGCCCCTCCACTGTGGAATGGAGTTCTGATGACACTGAAGAGGCCGCGGCTACTGGCTCACTTTTAGCCCACTCTGCTCTTCTGCTGTGTTTTGCCAATCACCACAGGAGGGGGCAGCACCAGGCCTCCACCAGGTGCCAGGTGAGCACACTCACCATGAAACCACTGGGGCCAGTCCTCAGAGACTGTGAGCCCTGTCAAATCCAGGGATTAGAGAGCAGGGCCTTGGCTGGGATTAGGGGGCGGGCAGGGGACAGTGCTGAAATGTTGTGCAGTCAGTCATAAGCACGAGATGTATGTAAGTCAAGCAACAGACACGAGGGCTGGACAGTTCACGACCTTTGTGCTAAGCCCCACTCTCTCATTTAAAGACACTGCTGTTTTCACTTACCTCCCTTTCCATTTAGAGTAAGCACCCCCTTCCTGCTTTAATTTCCATCATTACAAATCGATAGTCAATCGCTGTAGAAAATTCAGAAAGAGTAAGTCTGCAAGGAGGAGGTGCGAGGAGCGAGGAGGACAGGGCAGGGAAGGAAAGCTACCGTCTCATCGTGCGTGTGACAGCAACTGCATACTCAAGATGGAGACATGTGAAGGGAGAGGGACTGGGAAGAGAACTGCTACCAAGTGGTGAATAAACCAGAAGCTTCTTCCCAAAGATCATGGACCAGATATGATGACTTGTAGCTACTGTCGGGTTGGGCCGCACAAGGCCAGGAGAGCTAATGTGTTCTCTGTACCTCCCCAAACACATGGCCACTGTGAGAACTCGCGCTGGAAAGAATTTATTGACAGCAATTAAGTCCTTTATGGTGATTTAGATCGATGGGGAGTCCTATCTGAGGACACTCAAAATAAACAGCCCAGCCCAGTCCCTTCCTTCTGGGCTGATATGGGAGCTGAGCTGCACAGAGCAGGAACTGAAGTCCATCAACGCTCTCAAGAGCAGCCAGCTCACGCCTCACTGTAGGACGCCAGCCTGGGTGGCCCCACCCCCACCCCGCCCTCAGAGCACGTGCTGGCTCTGCCTCCTCCTCACGCTTGTGTTTGCCTGGAACAGCCCTGCACTAGGGGCACACATCGCAGCCTCCTCTGGGGGAACAGTGCATCACGTAAGAAAGCAAACCCAGGAAGTTCAAGGGCTCCTGCCACTAGTGCGGTGGGGCTCCCCGCACACACAGGTACCCGTGGCTGGCTGTGCCTCTGGTGTTGCCGTCCACTTACCTCATCGGGCAGGATACTTGGTGAGAGGAGGACGTTTCCGGCATGGCGGCAATGGGCTTGAGCCTCCCAGAGGAGCCTATGCTGTGAGAGGCTGGCCTATGCTCGGACTTCATCGGAGCCAGCCTTGTCCTTGACTAACTCACCCCACCTGAGCTCCTTCTGTGAGCACTTGGCGTCTTCATAGCCGTGTGCCCTTGGTTAACTCAACAACTGCATCAGCCCATCACTTCCTGTTCTCGTGGTCACCCCTGCAGCCACTCACGTGATCCCTCGCTCACTTATTCAATGGCTCCGTTTGTTCATCCATTTCTTCTTCCACTCCTTCCTTCCTTCCCTCTAGTCACGTCTCCAGCCTCAGTAGTGAGCTGTTGAGTGAAGAGCATAGAATGAGAGAGAGAGAGAGAGAGAAAGAGAGAGAGAGAGAGAGAGAGAGAGAGAGAGAGAGAGAGAGAGAGAGAGAGAGATTGTGAGGAGGGATCACTTCTCTGGGCACAGGGGAGCCCCTCACCCGTCTGCAGGGAGGTGAGTTAACAAACTGATGATCTGGTGGGTGCAGACCACCTCATCAGTGGGTTTACACACCAACTGTCAGTGAACCGACCTCATCCTCCAAATCTGCCCTCTTAATACCTGTTCATCTATAGATAAAAACAACTCCAAGCCCTTCTCCAAAGCTCAGCCATAACCCTTGTACAATTCCACCACACGGCTACAGGCAAAGCTGCCTGCCACCAGTGGAACTACTCCCAGATAAACGACCTTTGATGGGGTAGGGAGGTTCCTCAGGCTGCCACTCCTCTGCTAAACCTCCCTGCAATGTACCTTTTGCTTATCCGCACAGTTTGAGGTTCTATTCATTGCTCATTTTATTTCTATTTTCACTCTATTGATCAATTTCTCCAGCAACATTTTCTACACTTTACATTTTTAGCACAAAGACACCCAGGAACTTCAGGTTCCACTGATTTGTGTGATTGACACCCTAGATCAGGGCTGTTGCCCGCATTAGAGGGAAGCGGGCTGGGTGTGGCGTGGGCTGGGCGTGCTCAGCCAGCTCTCCTCTCCCAGCATCATCAGGTGGGTTTCGTGCTAAACTGTCCCTTGCTGATCTCCAGTTCAGCCTTCCTCTCTGTAAGGGGGCCAACTATCCCTCTTGGCACCACCACATCCATTGTGGCTTCCCTTTGAAATGTAACACCAGCTGGCAGGCAGTCGCTGAAGGGCGGGCGGATGTGGATCACTGGAGAAAGCCAGCCCGGCATTAATTTCCTAAGCTTGGCAAGAAAAATCACTGTATCCGAGCCACTTAGCTGCGCCCTGCCCCCAGCCCTCTACCAGTGCCAGGAAGCCGGGACGGTGCCATCCCACAGAGCCTTCAAGGGGTAAACATAATCGCAGAGCCCCTCATAGCGCATGCACTGCATAAGCAGCGCGGGCCATTCCATCCCTCACCCTGCCCCGCCCCCGTTTCTAGGCGCTGGGATTCCTGCAACACTGTCTTATGAACCAGTGATGGGGAGAAGCCCGGCTCTCTGGCAGCAGTCTGAACTTCTAAACACCCCCCACAGGACCGACAGCTCTGCTGACATTTGTTCTGTCCCAGGGATTTTCACCTTAATAACGGAGTTTAGCCTTGGTGTGCTTTGGGATGTGGAGGTGGCTGTTCTTCAGACCTGAATCTTGCTCTATAGATTAATGATATTTCAATGAGTCGGGGCGGGGGGAGGCGGTGCTCCAAATTCCTGGAACACTTCCTCCATGTCGATGAATTATAGCAGCGTATATTAACAAGTCTTTTGCATGGAACACTGCTCCAAACACCTTCAATGAAAAAAAATTTTTTTTTACCTTTACACAAGTGACCACACCACAGCCTAGCTCGTAGCTCAGGGCTTATAGTTCCATGCGGGCAGGTGTGTACTTGCACCTAAGAAATCATGGTATGAGGTGAACAAAGGTGCATCAAGTGGCGTGGGCCCCCAGCTCCATGCGTCTGAGGGCAGATAAGTCACAGCCTCCAAGCTGAATTACATTAAAAAAAAAAAAAAAAAAAGCCCTGCTTTGCTCCAATCATAGAAATAACCCTGGTGGCTGGTGGTAGGAAAGCTCCCAGTGGCCCCTCAAGGCAGCAAGCTGCATCTATCTGCTCTGGTGATTGGATTATGTCTTTTTAAAAAAACATGTATATGTGCATATGTACTGCATGTGTATGCATGTTTATATGTGAGTAGAAGTGTGTACAGGTGTGCACATGTATGTTGACATTAGGTCGGCTCCTGGGTCACGCATCACTGTATTTACTGAGGCAGGGTCTCTTGCTGAACCCGGAACTCAGTGACTCCAGCTCGGTCATTCTTTTTTAAATGTGGACTCTGGGGATCTGGTCCTCACACACGTACAGTACCAACTCAGCCATGCCACCAGCCCCCAGATTACATCTTTAAATGTAATTCAATCCACAGTAAGCTTGGTGTCAACTTAATCTGCAATTTAAATAAATCGTTTTTTCCTACCGCTCAAATACACAGCATGCTTTAAACAGACAGTCTGCGCCAGAATAAATTCAATCCTCAGAGGAATGCTAAGGGCTCAGTCCATCCCTGCCGTGCAGTTGTGGAAACAAAACCTTGCGATAAGCCCGCTGCTCTGTAGTCGCTCTGTCCTGTCTGATAAGTGACATTCTCTGAAAGCTGATCTGAGTGTCCCAAAGAAAGGTGGAAGTATCTCTGTGGCTCAGCCTGGCAACCCCTCTAACTCGTCCAGGTGTGAGTGAATGGGACCCCTGTAGGGTTTTTTTTTTTTTTCTACGCCATGTGCTCTCACCCCAACCGCTCACCCGACACTGTTGCTATAAGGGTTTGATGTTTGCTCCCAACAGGAACTCAGCGCTGTCTGAGCTGGTGGCATATCTGGGCGAAAAACAGCCTTTCTGAGTATGACTGGATTCCCCCTGTAGTGCAGACCTTTCAGCTCAGTGAAAACACACACAGGCCAAGCAGAGTGTCCTGGGTCCCAAGGCCTCAGGCTTGAGACAATCACAATGCTGCAACTGGTTCTCAGAGACCTGGCTGCAGAGCAAGGGCTGACCAGAGGAAGGGGCTGACCATGGCGTTCTGCGGGACATGGTGGATATGTGCAGACTGCTCGTAACTAGGTCCTGGGTCACTTGTCACTGTATTTACCGAGGCAGGGACTCTTGCTGAACCCAGAACTCAGTGAGTCCAGCTCAGTCATTCTTTATTAAATGTGGATTCCGGGAATCTGGTCCTCACACATGTACAATGCCAACTCAGCCATGCCACCACCAAATTCTCCTGAGGCCACCAGAGCATCTCCATGGCAGTGGCCTCTTGAGGACCAGCGGATACAGCAGGACAGAATGCATGGGCCATGGTACAGCATCATCTTACCCACCTCAGGGGAGGAGCATTTACCCAGATGAACATCTGAACCTGTCAACAAGAGTCAGGGCCTTCTTGGCCCCAGTAGCCTCAGCCTTGAACAGACAAAGAGAAGATAGGTGATGGATGTCAGTTGGCTTTTCCACAGGGCCTGCGAGCGAGGCTTTGCCATGGGCCACAGCAAACACACGAACACACTGTAGACCTGCCAGTCTAATAAACATGGAATCAAAGAGACAAAGCTTCCTGAAGTTGACATAGTTCCCGTTTGACTCTGTAAAGCCACAAGGACTTCCAGGAACTGCCTCAAATACAAAGGGCAGCAGTTCAGGGGACGGGGCTGTAACTTCTATTAAGTGTACACTGAAAAGCTCTTCAGGCAGTGAATGGGGAGAGAGACACTTAGAACCAATACGTGGTGCTCAAATAACTGCCAGCTACACCTGGCTTAGTAACAGGCAGGCACTTGGCAAACTCTTGTGTCCATTGTGGCTTCATGACTAAATGGAGGACCCACTTATGTCACACCTGCTTTTTCTCGTTGATACCCTCTCTGCTGGGCCCCAAATTGACCTCTTAGACCTATGTCAATTCCCCAGATCAAGTCACAACACCCAGACCTGGGAACTCCAGCTCAAATGTCCTGAGCGGCTACTATCAACCTCAGCCTCTCTTGGTTAGAAAGCCCAGGGTTACCCACGCTGCCAGTGTGTACCCCCAGATCCTAACAGGGTGCTTAGGGCTAGGCATTTGCTGAATGGTACTTGGAAATGAGAGCTGTGCTATCAACACATGTGTTCAACACAGACACACACAAACTACACACCACACACATATGGAATGCATAGGGAGGGAAGGAGGGAGAGGCTGAAAACACAGACAAGCAACAGTGGACTGCGTCAATAAACAAAACCCTAAGCCCGTTCTGCAGCACTGAGGCAGGAGGCAAACCCAGTGTCACTAGGTCCCAATAGAGCAGAACTTAGTTGTCAGCAGAAGGAATCTTGAGCTTTGGTTCCAACTTCCAGCTTCATACTAATCAGAGAAAGTCAGTGCACCCCCATACTCACCCCAAGAAGCCCCTTTGAGATCCCAGATGCAGTTTCTCAGCTGGGCAGCATCCCTCAGGACCTCTTTGCCCACCAGGATGCTTAGTATTTGTGTTGCCCCGCTGCTTACTGAATCTCTGCCAAAGATAAGTGGCCATAGCAGCTGATGCCTGGGTTGTCACAGGCTCAGAAACCTGTCACACAGTCACTGGGGAAGTGTCAGCTTATGTCCCCTGATCACGCATTGACAGTGGCTCCATGTGTCTTAAGCAGCACACAATAGGCGGGGATCAAATCTCTTGTCCTCACCTCCAGAGATCATCCCATGTGTGTCAGACTTGCCCTGAAAACCCAGACATGCCCAGTCATCACACACATCTCCTAGACCCCGAGCTGTTCATGCCTTTCTGTCAGAAGCACTTCTGCAGCTTGTTGACTTGCCCTTAGCAGTGTTCTCCTGTCTCCATCCCAATCTCCTCCTCCAAGCCTCCCTTTCTCTCCTGATTCCCCAGTGTGAGAAAGCATCCAGGTTATGAAGCCCAGCAGCACTTCTCAGTGCTCCACAAAGCCCAGGGGCTTGGGTGTGACAAGCAGCTCTTGATCTTGGTGCTGCCGCTACCAAGCTCATCGTTAGCATTGCCCCACGGGCCACGCGTGCTGTTCACTTCCCATGGATCACCCATTCCCCAGAACCCTCTCTGTCTGGCTGATTCTCATACTGAGGTCTTAGCTACAATCTTGCTTCTATGTCACACTCTTACCCTAAATGGATGCACATCTGCCCCCATTGGCTCAGCTCCCTTCTCTGGAATGGCTGGATTGGATGTTTCTCTTCCATGGACTGAAAGGCTCTGAGTCAGAGGGTAGGTAGGTAGCATCTCCACTCTCTGCCAGCACAAGACCCACAGACACTGGGATAAGCCTTGTGAGTGGAGAGACCGTATATGGGCACACCTGCCTTGCATGTAACTTGCACTTGAATATTGACTGTGTGAGACACAGAACTATGTTCACTGCCTTTTGAGCCACGTCTGCTTTTCATACTGCAAGCAATCATTTAGTGGGGATTTATCACCAGTCCTTTAAAAAATTGTGAGTCTTTTCAAAACAACTCGCAACCCACAAAACCCAGAAAATGCTCCTGAAATATGCTCTCTGCATACAAGGCAAGAAAATGCTCCTGAAATATGCTCTCAGCATACAAGGCAAGAAAATGCTCCTGAAATATGCTCTCCGCATACAAGGCAAGAAAATGCTCCTGAAATATGCTCTCCGCATACAAGGCAAGAAAATGCTCCTGAAATATGCTCTCAGCGTACAAGGCAAAAATCCTAGCCACTTCTTTATATGCTCAAAGATATAAGAGGAACTACCTGAAAGAATGAATGGAGACCCATGAAGCAACAGGTGGGAAAGTGAGACTCCCAATAAAGAGAAATTACATTTGAGGGGCCACATGTGAACTATGAAAAATAAAATAATTGAAACGAAAGATTCACTCATGGGGTCAAAAGTTAAACTTCTCCAGTGAAGGAAGAGGGGTCACCAGAGGCCCAGGTTGGGGAAACAGGCAGTGCTGACCAAGGCGCACAGCTACCTTTGTAAAACACAAGTAAGGCCCAGTGGGTAAGGATTAGTTTAGTCCTGAATTTGTAAGAATGCATTGTAACTAATCTTGTTACAAAACTGAGAGAGGTGGGTCACAGACACACTCACCAATTTGACTGGGGAAGTCATTTTACCTCACATACATATAGATAAAAACCATAAATTGTATACCTTGAATATATACAATTTGTGTTTCTAGTTAAATATCTCTTGAGGTGAAAAGGAGGTATAAAAGAAAGCAATCACTTCCTTCTGAACGTCATAGAATGAAGAGAAATCAGCAGTACCCAGGCGCCTACTGGACAGCACAAGGCAGACCAATATGCACTTTGGGAGTCCCAGAAAGAGGAGAGCAAGGGCGTATGGGGGTGGGGTGGGTGGGGTGGGGCTGACTGAACATACCTGAAGAAATAATAGCTCAAACCTTCAGAAATTCAATGAATGATAAGAATTAATACATTCAAGAATCTCACAAACATTGAATACAATAAAATAAAAAAATAGAAATAACAAAGTTTTTTTTTTGTTGTCGTTGGTTTTTTTTTTGTGTGTGTGTGTGTGTGGAACTGAGACTGAATCCAGGGTCCTTCACATCCTACACAGCTACCCTACTGCCCAGCTGAATCCCCAGCCCCAGTGACTCTTGAACCCTGAGGAGAGCAGCATCCTGTCACAGAGAAGGGAATCATCGATTAGCAACCAGTTTCTCATCAGAAGTTGCTGGAACAGTATACTTCAAGAGCTGAAAGAAAAAAAAAAAATCTTCTAGGAATTCTATAGCCAGCTGTTGCATGAATTACCCTGGAGAGATGTAAATAAACCTCTATTCATCCCACCTAGGACAGCTAGGGCAGACCTGAGGACTGAGTCCACCAAGTCTAGTTTAGTGCCAGTGAGTTTATTGTGGTTTCTTGCAGGAGGGTGCAAGGATCCAACAACCCACCACTTGGTTCCCTGTGAGGATCTCCTCTCTCCTGGCAACTGTTCACTGCTCACATAGCTCCAGGGAGGGCACCTGAATCTGGGTAACTTTTAAGTATTGTAAGCCTCCAGCTTCCCTTCAAATGGAACAATACCAGAAAAAAAAATCTTGAAACTGTAAAGAAATCAAAAAATTTAGAATGGAAATCTTAAGGAATTTTCTGGCAGCAACCTGTCCTGATATAAATGCTAAGAGTGTGTCCGGTTGAGTAGAAGGACACAGCCAGGTCAAAGCTGCAAAGAAACATAAAGTCTCTTGGTAAAGTTGAGTGTGAAAATAAGCATAAAACAAGGGCCAATCCATTTCTGGCTTGCAACACTGTCTTTCATTTTCTTCTTAATTCCAAGAACAAAATCACCCAAAATAATTCTAGTCTACACTTAGAATTACAAGGAGATGGGCTGTTGGGAAACTGCACTGTGGAAAGGAATTTGCTGCACAGGTAGAGATATCCCATGCTGTCACCAGAAGCTTTTGTGTCCAGTGGAACATTCTGTGATTTTCTTTAATGTATGCTACAAAGGGGATTTACTCCTGCTTTAAACTTGATCCCTGGCAGAAATGGAACTCTGGATTCCAAAGCAGACGCAAGCACCAGCCAGAGAGTCCTGCCTCCACAAGTCACTTCTCCGTGCTGCAGCACCAGTGAGCACACACACACTGCAACTACCGGCTTTACATAATGGGCTATCTTCTATGTGCAAGGACCCCATGTGATCCAGGAGCCACCTCCTCCTGCACTGTGAGATGATGTGATGATTGAAGGTCTGCTTAACTGAGTCATAACGTAAGGCTGTTTAGTGAAACAACAGCTGTGTGTTTTGTACTGCTGTTGAAGCCAGCATTCCTTCACTCATTGTTGAAGCTTTTACCTCCCCGACTGGCATTGCTTTGTTGTTTTAATGGGATCTTGAATTCCTTCTTGAATCTCTGTTTAGAACTTGAATGGTTTTCCTGAGTTCAAAGAATGCCTCTGGGAACTCATCCAGACTTCCTGAGTTTTCTTGGGGTCACTATTTTGAATATGTTTTAGTTGTTATAAACCTTCCTCTTTTGGTTGATTTTGCTGAGATTCCATAGTTCTTGTTCTGGCACTGATGTCTGCATTTGGTGAAGCCCCTGCCTCTTCCAGTTTTATACAGTGGTTGTCATGGGGAGAATTCTAGGGATGAATGCTAGGATGGCACTGGGAAGGTTGTGTTGGTTTGGGATCTGGGTAGGTGAATCGACACAGCCTCTGTGCAGGCTCTTCCGCTGTGTCAAGAAGAGACATCTGAAAATGTCTCAACAGCCCAGGACGCAGGTGGCCATGGCCATCCCATCATGTCATGTATAGTCTCCCTTGGGGAGGCATCACCTCAGGCAAGTGGACAGTAGCTAGTCTCACTGGATGGAGTGTGGCCTCTGGTTTAAGACAAGGGTGTTCTAAGGCTTCCAAGCACTCAGGTCTAGCTAATCTCCCCCCAGGTTGCATTCAGTCTCCCACTATGCTGGGTGCAAGATCCAACTCCTTTGTTTGCTTTCAGCTTCTTCTCTGCAGGTCAAGATTGCTAACAACTGAGGCTGAGCACTTGGTGGATTCTCCTGCGGCTGCTCACCTGGTTTCTCTGTATAGATAAAGTCTCTGAGTATAGTGCTATGGTCCCAGGATAGCTGGGGTCCCTGCAGGGAAGGGTGTAGCATGGGTCCTTTAAGGTAGTGCAAGCTGGGACCGTGAGGACCTGTTCTGCAGCTGCTGTAGGTGTCCTGCAGATTACTCCTTCCCTCAAGGGAGAAGCATGCTGGGTTCAAGTTGTTCCTGGATAACCAGAGCAGTGGGGCAGGGACTCCTTTCTTACTCTGCTAGCCACCCAAAGTGGGCATGCTCCAACGCCTCCTACTTGCTGGCTGCACCAGCCCCTCCTCTAACAGCCCAGTCACAATTCAGCTGCTTGCTCCTTAGGCTGCTTCTTTTAGTTGAGGGAGGGTGTAGGGGCTCAAGTCCTGCCAGGCTCACACTAACCTTCAATTCAAAGTCTGTTTTGCGTTTAATAGATCACCTCCTACTGGCTTTCTCCACAGAACCTTGACTGAGATGATTTTATCTTTTAGGTGCATTAGTTCGGAATTCTGTGAAATTTTTTTTTGACAAAGACACTCAAGGGTGTTGATCTTTAAAATGATAGGATGCCGAGAGGCTTCCTGCCCCTTGGTGATACCCTGCTGGATACTGATTGGCACACAGATATCTCCTGCTGTTAGTGACAGCCAGGGAGTGTCTTCACTGTGACACTTCAGTGTGCTACCCTTGTGAGCTTGGGCAGAGAGCACAGAGAACACTGGATGATCTGAGGCCTCACACCTCAGTTCTGAGCTTTGCCTTGCTTGTTTGCACTAGCCAGCTGCTGAGTTGCAGACACATGGAAAGAAGGATGGATATATACCATGTCACACTTACACAAACCTATCAGAGATGCTTTTAAGAGCTTTGGTTATTTGTTTTGTTTTGTTTTTTCTTAATATGAACAGATCCCAAAACTATAAACCTTTGTGGATGACACTATAGTCTTTGTCTTACTTTTTACTGGTAACCAATAGTGTTCAGATTTGGCTGTGTGAAAAGTAGCCTGCCTCCTGGAGGGGCCTGGGGGAAGCACAGGAAGTGCTTTCTTGCAAGGCAGCATCAAGACAGGACCACAGAGCAGGGCCAAAGCCCTGTCTGTCCCTCAGCCTCTCACTGGAGGACAGTCCAGGACTCACATTTTATTTCCTCTACTGTGAGGAAGTGTGGCCACTTCATACCCCCTCTAGCCATTCTTTCCTTTTGTATTTAGGAAATCTTCAAAATAACATTACAACCAAGTTTGCATAGGAAATGGGCACTCTGAGCCTGAGGCCCAGAATGAGGCAAGCCTGTGGGCAGAGTCCTGCCCTTAATGGTGTTTCTGAAAAGTGGCTGATGCCATGGGCAGGGAAACAAGAGTGCGCTGAGTTGGCGGGTACAGGGACAGGTGAGAGGAGGACAGGAGCTGGGTGCCCAAAGCCTCTGGAGTTCTAGACCCTGCCAGAATCTCACTGCCTAGATGGCCTCCCATGCAACTCAAATTCAAGACCTGAGGGCCCCACCCATGGCATCTTTTGCTGAGGACTTGTCTGCCTTGAGCCAATCATTGGCTGTGCCTGGGAAACGCTTTCTCCCTGCGCTCTTAGGAGCCACCTTCATGCCACCTTCATGGCACCTCAGTCCAGAACCAATAGGGCCTACTGACCTGTGCAGCGCACAGAAGGCAGATCGTGGCCTCCTCTATTCGTTTGGTCTTAAAGGGCTTCTCAGAGGTGAGGTGGAGAAGGCAGTCACCTGCACACCTACAGGAACAGAGAGGCTGTGCTCAGTGTGGCACCAGCCACCAGCCTTCCTGCCCTGGATAGAGAATGGCCATTTGGTGGGTACTCTCAGAGGCCTATTGCTGCCTCCTAACTCGATGAATTTCTTCATGACTGAATATCTGAAATTAATGGAGCTTTATGACCATGACTCTATGAAATCCACATTTTCAATGCCTCTTTGTGAAAACAGGCTGTGCTTCGCTAACAACTGCTTTTCAAGATGTGGCTTGCACAGGAGACAGTTGATAAGCGCAATCCCATCACGCCACTGGCCTCCAGGCATTCACAGAACACTCGGTAACACACACAGTTGAGAGAAGACACCCACATCTGCTCATCTGGGCAAACAACTCTCTCCCCCTCCATGTGCCAGGCTCCTTTGGTGCCCAGTGTGGGTGCCCACGGATACCTGGCTTGCAGCTGAGCTGCCCTAACGTGTGCCCACCATTGTCTTTGGTGGGATAGCTAAGAGAGAGCAAATGGAAGATCCTAGAAATTGGGAATTTTAGAAAAAATATGTAGAGATTGATGTAACATTTCCAGTTTGTGCTATCCTTCCCCTCAAGTGTAGAGTGCTCTCAAGTTCTAGAGTAGCTGGGATTGCATGTGCGTTTCTGTCAGCTGACGGATCGTCTGCGCATGGGCAGTTAGGTCTGCTGCTTGCTGACTTAGCTTCCTTCCCTTTTGAGGCTGTTTTGTCGTCTGTTTCATGGGCATGCTCATTGGACTAAAATCCATCAAGAGCATCTTTGAAGTGCTGGCTGTACACAGGACAAATCAAAACCTTACCTCCTGCAATGAATGTAAATGAATTGGCTCAGTGAGGACCAGCCTTCCTCACCAGGCTCATCCGTCGTCATCTCCAGGATCCATCTGTCCACCTGCACAGGTGGTCCTCCAAGTGTCCACATGTGAAGATCTAAGATTCCCATAAACCAGCATTTTCCTGGCGGCTAGTGCCTGAGGTTCCAAATTAGGCGTAGATGAGAGACCCGTTCAAAGAGCAAGAAATGAGTGAGATGAAGAGAGTGGGGTGTTTGAATCTTCAGTAGCTTGTCAGAGAGGAATGTTGATGATAACCAGAAAGGTTCTTAAAACAGTCCTCCCTTTTTACCATGTCTATCCATGAAGCACTAGTGTGTACGCACACATGTGTGCATGTACACACTCACACACATGCATGCACACACATGCAAACATACAGTCAGGCACAGCCAGGGACACACGGTGAAACTCGCCAGCTAACACTGCTGGTCTGAGATGAAAGGGAATTTGAGTATCTGGCTAGAAGGAGACAGTGTCCACCACAATTCATGCTTTGATGGGGTCCTGGGCTCTAGCTCCTCCATTTCTGTTAACTGCCTGGGTTGAGTTCACAATTGCCAGTTGAGTCAACTGTTGCACACAGTATCTCATCAGCAAAGCCTGGAGAATTCCTCTGAGCCCAGGAGAAAGGAATCTAACATGGCTCAGAAGCACAGAATGTGTCAAGACAGCCAGTGGGTTTGGGACAGACTAGAAAGTGCCTGGAGACCCAGAGCATGTTTCCCTGAGACCTCAGTAACTGGGTCTCCAACCTGGGAACACAGTACACAAACTCATACACCCTGCTTTGTTCTGTTTCACCCATAACCCTACGCCTCCCTCAGCTCTTCTCTTCCTTCCAGTGCACAACCCCACTGAAATCCCTCTGGACACTTCACACTGATGTTGGATTTTAAACCTGGGACAAATGGCTGACGTGCCTACTTAACATATCGAAGCAGACCCAGCTGCAAGGTTCCACATGCATGCTCCAGTCCCTCCCTGTTACAGGGCCTTTCTAGCTGGAATATTCCACCCCCTACCCTAACCTTCCCCAGCCTAGGGGCTGGGCTTCCCTTCCCCCAGCTGCCTTTCCCTGTATAATGCAGACATTCTGGTTACCTGGACCCATTTTAATTTTCTTTGGGCATCCTGGCTGCTGTCCCTGGTTCCCTCTCCCTCCTCTCTCTTCCCTTCCCCCCCTCCTCACATGGCTCAGGGCCACGTCCGTTTCCACTCTGGATTCTCCCATAACCCCGGGCTATGCTCTCCCACATATCTATAATAAACTATCTCCTCCACCATGCCTAGGAACAGTCATGCCCTTTCCTTTTATTTCTTCTTCTCATTCAACTGGGACTCAACAAAGCAAGCTAAGGTGGCACACGCTGCTGTCACACACCAAGCCAGAGCTTTCAAGAGAATCGGGCAGAAGGACCACAGAGCAGGAGCTTTGCCCCCACTGCACCTTCTCCCAAGATGAGCGCCCCCTTGCCATTGCTTCCCAGAGCTCATCCAGGAGGGTGGGTGGGGTAGGAGAGGGGATGGAGACTGTGTCTAGGATGTGGAGGTAGAAGCGAAGCCTCCATAATTATCCTCCAGAATCTGAGCCTGGAGAATTCCTCTCTCACCAGAGCACTTGGCAATTTCTGGTTCCCTTGCCCAGGTGGAGCACATTGAGATGATCTGAAACCATAATACGTGTGTGCACACGCGTGCTAGCATGATGCCCAGCATGACAACCTGAAACCAGCAGGAAAATGTGGTCTCATGTTTAACAGAGAGAGAGAGAGACAGAGACACAGAGACACACAGAGAGAGACAGAGACAGAGAGAGACAGAGACAGAGAGACAGAGACAGAAACACACACAGAGTTGGAAGCTTCAGAATTTATAATTCAATATATGAAGAAATATGGTGGAGAATCTTGGACAAAACTGCTTTGAAATGGAGGGCAGTGACCTCAGCGCTGTGTAAAAGGGGTGTTCCAGCAGCCTCACCCACTGCCATGGCCTGGAGCTGACAGAGGCAGGGTGGAGATGTTTGCTGGACACTGTAGGTTGCTATAGCAACTAGCAGCACATCATTTCAATTGTTTTAAGGCAAAGATACAGAGTGATGGCTCACCCGAATATTGTGGGAGTGGTGGTCCTGCAGGGATGATGATACACATCTTCTGCTGGGTTGCCAGAGCCATGATGCTTGTGAGCTCATCAGAAAACACGCCTTCACGTGTGTAATGGGAAAACATGGCCTCAGCAAGAGCTTTTGAGTGATAAAATTGTTGCAGTTAATTTACCAGTATGGCCTAATAATGTGTATTATTGGGCCTATAATTATTATTAGGACAGTATTTTCTAACCTGCTAGCAATCTATTAAGACACAGGCACCTGTTATATTTTAAAATAGCCTTAGTTAACCTGGGGCAGGGCAGACATTAATCCTCTAAACTACTTCCCATAATGGGGCAGGTATGGGATGCCATCTGCTTCTAATAATTTCTATCAAGCTACCTCCCATCTGTAATCCCAAATCCTTGCTAATGTTCTTCATCTGGGCCAAATCTCCATCCACACTGGCCATGTGCTTCTCCTCCACCTCACCCATGGCACAGCCTCCTCCTTCTCCCCTCTCTGGTCTCTCTTCCTCCCTGTCTCCCCTCGCCCTGGAACCTTAGCCATGCCTATCCCATTTGCCCTGCCCAGGTGTGACGGCCTTTTATTGGTCAACTAGGTTAGGCTCTTAGGCAAGGTACAGGTGAGGCACAGAGACAGCAAGCAGTAATTAGCATCAAAATACATCAGAGCAACCTCCAACATTAAATCATTAAAGATTTAAAAATTGGCATGAAGAAGTTTGGTGAGTTCAGATCTTGTACATGTCTTTCTTTTGAGAAGCACAAAAGGGATAATTCTGTGTGGGATATGTATGTGTATGTATGTATGTATGTATGTATGTATGTTACCTATGGAAACACTGTCCCTGAGCCAAGCACATGGAGCTATGAATGAATACATACATGCACACATACATTCATGTTCACCCATGCACACAAAGGTACACTTGTGACTATGCATGCAGACATACATGTGCACACTAACACTCATGGTCACACATTCAGACATATGCACACACCCATATCCGCAGCTGCACACGTATATAGCACATTCATGTACATGTTCTCAAATGCACATGCCTGCAGCCATCCCTGTTGGTGTGTACACATATGCATGCAGGTCCATGTTCAACCTGTACATGCCAGAAGACACCCATGTTCACACATGCACACCATGTCCCATGCTGGGCAGCGAGGAAGGGTCGGTCACCCATAGAAACCTCCTCCTGTCTGCTGCATCTGCTCAGGACTCCAAGTGAACCATCATGGCTGCACTTAGCGCAAGGGTAGGGGCGTCAGCTGGATCATCACATTTGCAACTCAGTTTTTGCCTAAATCTGGCCACAACCCCACCTTCTCCTCAAGTTGTCGTCTTCAGGAAATGTCTAGAAAGGTGGAGCTGACGAAGAGCTGTCTCAGTGAGCCAGGTGGGAGGGCTGGGTACATCCTGAGTGGAGCCTAACTGTGGTGCCACAGTTCAGAAGCTGTGACCTGAGGCCTAAGGCTCCCGGGCTGGTTGCCAGGTGCGTGGTGAGAGCTGGCTAGGAAAGGACATTAGAGGACCAGAGCGGCTGAAGGACTGAAGAACAATGTCGCCATTGTGTTGGATGACCTAGGTCACCCCGTACCTTTCACTCCAAACACACCGGGGACAACTACTGTGCCACATTTGGAGGCAGGCCTAGTATCCCTCTCCAGGCCTGTGGAAATTCTCTAGGCACTGAGGGCCCCATGTGGACCAGTGATGTCTTTAGTTCACCCCACACTCTTATTCTAGAGGTATTCTCACCTCTGAATGGCTGAGCTCCCTGGGCCACATTACAAAAGCTGCCATCTGTCATCCTGATTCAGAGATTTCACAAACGGAGCCACCCCATCCTCTGTGGCCCCATGCTGCAGCTACCACTCACCCGCTACCCCAGGCATGTCACTGGACTGGCATTCAGAGCACCTACGCGCCTTGTGTGCACCCCAATCTGTGTGGATACAAGCACGAGGAAACACTGAGCCCCGCATAGGACTGTGCTCAGAGCACAGTCACATGTGCTACACAAGCTGTGGGCGGGACATAGACAGAGCTTCTGGAGAAACAAACTAGGAGACAAAACCACATTGCCGTGAGCTGAGAACCTGGATCCTGACAGCCACCTGATGGCCACTCTCAGAATTCAATCATAATAAATGCAGGGTTTGGGGTTTGCTTTTTTGTTTGTTTGTTTTGTTGCTTGAGCCAACCTAGATCTCTTTTCCATCATGACACAGGATGAGGAGGTCACTCGCAAATGACACTGTTCAGAAAGGAGTTTGCTCAGGGGTTAAAGACTCAGTCATGTCACTCTGACGCAGAGCTAGGCTCTACCAGGAAGGCCATCCTGCCTCGCCATTGGCTCTTCCTGCTCCTCCAAACACCACCTACCCAACACCAGTTCATCGCAAACGATAGCCATCTCCTACTTACGCCTACAACAGTCACTCTTGCACAATACCATTTTTTAGTGATACATTTTATTTCCCAGAGATATAGACTGTTTCTCCTTTTGTCTCTATAGCTAAGGATTACAGTCATGTTTCTCTTAAGCACAGGATCTGGCTATGTCTGTCACCATCAAGGCACACACACAAAACTAGTAAGGTGGAGGCAGGTGGAGGCTTCGACCTTTTCCAAACCTACTTTACTTGGGTTTCTCTCATGCTTACACCTCCCTTCCAACCCACCTACCCTAGATAGGAGAGAAAAGAGGTTATTAATGCGAACAGAAGAAGTGGACCTCTTTGGGCTCAGTTCCTAGGATCGATTTCCCTGGTGCAGAACCAACCTTGGTGCTGGAACCTGGAACAGCAGCCAGAACCCGGAGCCCCGAAGCGTTATGTGGTTCTCTCTGGGAGCGTCTCGAAGTGCAGTGATGAACAGCCAGACAATACCAAGACCCAAAAAGCCCCTAACTCCTGTTTTGAGTATATCTATGTCCTTATCTGTATCTATATCTTTATCTGTATCTATCTATCTATCTATCTATCTATCTATCTATCTATCCTCTCAGAGTCTGTGCTAAGATGTGTCTCAGCTGGCAAAAAAACCAAGCCCCTCCACCAAGTGGATAAACATCACCTGTTCTCTCACAAGTCCGTCCCCCTCCCCAATCCCACACTTGGGATGAAAACAAGAACATGTTTACATGCACTAGAGGCAGGCAGAGGCTCAGAACCTGTGGGTGTGCTGCTCAAGTTGGTTCTTTGTACAGAGGAAAGGTCTCTAAACGGAGCTATTAAAATCAATTTTGGCGATAAGTGCTGGATCTAAACCTGATCCACCATCCTATTCTCTCTACAGAAGCTCTCGTCCTGTGGAGGGCCAGTCAGAGGCCGTGACAGGGACCACAGAGGGACAACGTTTTAGAGTCTCCCAGTTAGCCAGCTAAGATATTCTCTGTTTGGATGGCGCCCTGTGCTCCACACCACCTCTTAAGCGTTGCGTTGCATATTGTAACTTTTCTAACTTTAAATTAGTATCTACTCTTTACCTAAATTTGCACGTCAGTTTTTGTTTTATTTCTTCAAGAGAGCTTCTAAAACGGCAAGGTGGGGCAGGGGCGGGGAGGAGAGGGTCCTGGCTCTGCCTGCAGTGTCAAAATTGCCACCCTCATACCCTTGCATCTGGCTAAGTCAGCAGGTCGGCTCACTTCAAAAGCCCCTCCAGACACACTGCAAGGCTCTGTCCACAGGTGTGAGACCCATGCTCACGCAGCAGCAGCTGACCACTCAGCTCTCTTCACAGGTGAGTAGAGCAGAGGCAGAGGCCAAGGCTGGCCAGGCCCTATCAGGTGTCTCTTGTCTGCCTACTGAGCAAGAATGGCTTTCAGGTTCCTTCCCTGTGGCTCCCTGCCAGGGGCCCACCTCGGGCCCACGTCCTCTGGGCTATGAGTCACCTTTCTTACAAACACATGAGATGGGGACTCCTCTCAGGTTGTGGCCATATCCCCACCTATCAAAATAAATATATGAGGTCTCTGCAGCTGGCCATCTCGGGGGAGGGTGAAGCAATTGGGATCCTGAGCCAAAAGCTGGAGTGTGTCTGCTTTAGGCCAGGCCCATCCAGAAACAGCCCCACCGTTCCAGGCAGATGCTGCAAGTACAGGGCTGTGTTTGATGAGACTCCGAAGACCCCCAGGGAGAAGGACCCGGAGCAGCTGTCAGTCACTTGTTTGAAGCTCCATGTCAGAAGGTCCCTCCTTGTCAGAAGATCCATAACGAGAATATGCTAACCATGCTCACGGGCTTTGTTTCTACAAGCCACACCTTAGGCTTGGAGAATGCAGGGCCAGCATGCTGTTGCTACCTCACATGGGAAAGGCTGGAGGTGGCTTGAGGCGTGGGGCTTGGTGCTGAGTGATGCGGAAGACACCATGTCCATCTGCTCGCTGCCCTTCCCTGTAGTGCAGCCCCCCGCCCCCAGCCTTGTGTGGGTGACAGACTAAACCCCCTAGAGCAGCTTCTTTCCAGAGTGGATCATATCAGCTCGCCTGCCCTGCAACTCTGGACTCTGCCATGTCACCTGGGATTGAGCTGTCAGAGTCAAGCTGGGACCCTTCATTGTTGGGTTATTTTCCTGGCTAATACCCCAGACTGTACACACAGGAATTTCCAGTTTCTGTAACAATATCATCCTGCAATAGACTCGGGCTGGGCTGCCAGGGGGATAGGGAGACAAAGCTTGCTTTCTTTCCCTTTTCACCAATGGGGATTTGGGTGACAGTCTACATACACAGGGAGCTGCCTGCGGCTGCTAGGTCAGGCCAGTTCCTGGAAGGAGAGAGGCTTTCCTATAACTGCCTGTGTCAGTCTGCTTTTCTCACCATGGCTGAATACCTGACACAAACACAAAAGGGAGGAGGGACTCATTTTTCCTCCTGACCTGAGGAGTTTCGGGCTCAGTTGCTTCTGGACAATGCTTAAGGCCGAAACACGGTGGAGGCGGCAAGGTACGGCTGCTCACCTTATGGCTGCCAGGATTCAAGGCCCGGGGACTAGGTGTGGGGAGCAGAGGAAGCCATGAGTGAGTGAGGTCCTTCCTGAGTACACATGTGTCGCTGACACAAGCACGGCCAGAGCAAGGACCCTAGCCTCAGCCCCTTGGGGCGTGGCAAAGCCTTCCTGAGAAATCCCTGTGTAGATATTGGCAGCGTGTGCAGACAATGTCCACCCTAGCTTTCTCCCTGCCCCCTCCCAGACATTTACAGGCTAAAGAGGACTGGTCCCCTAAGGAGACTGCTCCTAATGACAAGAGCTAAACCTGTCTCCGGTCCATGGTGTGCCACAAAGCACGCCTCCTTGTGTATCTGCAGGTACCAACTCTGCCTCCTTCCTCAGCTGTCTGCAACAACTGTTCAACTCTCCGTGACAAACACACTGAGATCCTGGGAAGCTGTGGTTTCTCCCAGCCTTCCTATGTGTCTGTCTTCTTCATGCCCTTGCCACTCCAGTCTGGTCTGTCCCCAGAACCAGAACCAGCCCCAGATCTTCCGGCTGGGACCATCTCTTAGCCTGATCTCTGCAAAGAGACGTGGTGAACGCACACCAAGCAGAGCCCTTGAAGTTTCCTTTCAGAGCCTTCAGGGTCAGCTTGCAGTTGGAGCATCTCCCACCCCACCCCCAACCCCGTGACTCTCCAGGCACAAGTATCAGGCTCAGAGGACCACTGCCAGCCCCGAGCCTCTCACTGCACCCAAGAGACCAATTGGTGCAAGGGGTCATGCTGCATAGCACTCAAGAAGGGGACAAAATGTCCAGGTCAAGGAGGGGAGACTTCTGGATAACCAGACATAATAAAGCAACAAGGGCAGAAAGAAAAGGACTCCAGGAAGAGATGCCGGGAACCGCCATGCAACAGCAGCATGAGGGTGGGCCATACTTCAGGGGTCATCACTGCACATGTTTGGAAGCTGTCGCCATGAGATTAGGGGTGTCTGCTCTCACATCTTCACCAAGAACCTACTAGGCGAGCAATCAGATCAGTGTGGAAGAGCCCCAGCCCCGTCACCATTCCCTCTGGGGCGAGGTTAGTGCGCATTCAAATGAGGTCATTACTTACACAAGGCAGGATGGAAACTTTGAGAAGCTCTGAGGACTTTCTCTCTCTCTCTTTCCCATTTAGTGTCTATGTACACAGCACATAACACACGCATACTTGATAATGACAAGCAAATCATGTCTGTTGCCATGAAATTCTTCCTTGGAGCACTGTCTGAATAGTTTTCTTAAATTATGCACACATCGGCCCCAAACTAGAGGCTGTGCTGACTTCTCTGCCAAAGAGAGTATGGGGAGCCCCGAGGTGGGGGTGGGGTGGGCAGGGATGAAAGCAGACAAGGACACAGAGGGAACCAAGGCCCACTTCCAAGAAAACAGAAGTGCTGAGGAGGCCGGAGAGTGGGCTTGCCCGGGAGAGAGGAGAACTAGAGATGTGGCCTGCAGAGCCTGAGGCCCAAGGACACAGCAGAACGGCCCAGCTCAGCGGCAGGGTTTTCTCCATTCTCCAAAGTGGTTCCTGCATGTTACACTCACTGGGATCCTCTTCTGTGGCTCGTGAAGAGTCTTGAGGAACAGAGCCAGCCCGGAAGTGTCTGAGCCACTTCCATTGAACACGTTCAAGCGACCCAAGCATGAGGGGTGGTCACAGAGACTGCGAGCCTTTGCCAGCCTGAGCTGCTGATGTGAGCCCACCACCATCTGCTGTGTGAATGGCAGTGATGGAGATGGTTAGTGTTCACCCCTGTGTTGCCCAAATCCAGGATTACCTTGGAGACAGGCCTGTGGGCATCCCCACAGTGGGGGAAGGCAGTATCTGCTTACATTATCAAAGTGGGAAGACCTGGCTGGGATCCTGGGCTGTGGAAACAGAGAACAGAGCTAGCTAGGCAACAGCCCACAATCTTTACCCTCCTCTTCCTCATTGAGGATGAAATGTCATTAGTTGCTTCAAGCTCTCACGGCCTTGACTGTCCCATCAGGACAGATCGTACATTGGCTGGAGAGCTGAAATAAGCCCTTCTTTCTTTAATTATTTTTTGTCAGGGTATTTTATCACAGTGATAGAAAAGTAGCCTATTTAGTGACAGCCCTTAAGTCACATAGTTGAAGAGTAAGCCGCATGGTTGATAGTGTCAGGAAAGTCATCTGGTGCCAGGAAACTCTTCCTCGGAGCACTGTCTGAGTAGCTTTCTTACATTATGCACACACCAGCCCCAAACTAGCAGCTGAGTGACTTCCCTGGGCTTGAACTGAACCTGACTTCACTCTCTCCCCTGCGAATCAGTGTACCTCACCCCGAGCTCTGGGAGGCTCCTGCTAGCTCATTGAGGACATGTGCGAATAAGAGCTGACATAAGCCAAGTGTGACGGCACACTTCTGAGATCCCAGCACTCTGCAGGCTGAGGCAAGAGGATCGTAAGCATGGGAGGTCAGCCAGGGTTAAAATGTGTGATGCCATCTGAAAAAAAAAAAAAAAGATGGAATAATTTAGGCAAGAAAGTTGATGGCAAAGCTGCCTTTAGTAAAATGTGTCTGCCATTACCTTCCTCTGGGCTTAGGTCTCTCTTACCATCGCTCGATCTCTCAGGAGGAAATTCAGTTGGGTAATCATTCCAGTCTCTCCTTCTCCTACTTGTTCCTCTGAATTCCCCCCCCCCCATATCTCAATATTATTACAAAACATTGGCCATGTGGGCCTAACAGGTTTTTATGAATCACTGCTCAATGCATCAACAACCGTGCTGCCCACAGTGCCTCATCCTTCTCGCTGACCTAATAGCCCTTGGAGCTTTCACTCATGCTGTCTGAATGTCCTCCTGAGGGGTTAAATGGGACATTTGAACATTATTAAATTCTGTTTGTGTCCGACATGAAGCAGTAACTATGCAATAATCTCACCCCTTGCAAAGGGAAGCTGTGTGCGTGTGTGCGTGTGTGTGTGTGTGTGTGTGCTCGTGCGTGTGCGTGTGTGTGCGCTCGCGCGTGTGTGTGCATGTGCGCGCACACGCATGCGTGCGTGTGTTTCAGACAGTGTCTCTCTATGTATCTCTGTCTGTCTTGGAACTCACTATGTAGGGTAGGCTGGCCTCGAACTCACAGAGATCCGTATGCCTTTGCTTCTCAAGAACTGGGATTAAAGGCGTGCGCCGCTATACCTGGCCACATGGCTAACTAAAGGAAGCATTTTTAACACCGCACTTTATATCTCATCTAAACCCCATCACTATGTAAAGTCAGCCTGACAAAGGTTGAATGTTCAGACTTACAGCAATGTGAGCCTTGGGACACATCCACCAGGGACCTTCCTTTGATCTTTAATTAAAGAAAACAGGCATCAACTTTTGATTGAGAAAATCAAGGGAACTGAATTTAAAATTCACTGTTTAGGTGAAACTCCTCGCTTACGATTTCCATTGCTTGGGAACGTTTTAGAGAAGGACACAGATGGATTCATGGGTGAATGGTATGAGGTCTAGGACTGTCACTCAGACTGGTGGAGATGGAGGTGAGGGTGGGGTGAGAGCACAGCATCCTGGAGGAAGTCACACCACAGAATGCAGGGCCTGCAGCTGCTGAGCTGGCCTTTCCAAACTCAGAAAAACTGAGTTTTCATCTTCAAAACACAGAACTCACCACCTAAAAATGCACAAGCCCGGGTTTTGTTATATTTGCTGTTGGACACTGATTGCTTTCTTTCTCCAGACACTTCCCCCATCCCTAGGACTGACACCCGCAATCAAGGACTCCGCCACCCGCTCCTGGGACCTCCAGGCTAATCGGCCCTGTCTCACAGTCAAGAATTGAAACCACCAATACTCCCATCCAGCACATGTTCTAGAATCAACTGTGTTGTAACAAGTCTTAATAAGGTCCCCTGCCTACATATGTCTGAAGTGAACTCAGTGAAAATCTGTCGTGTGCTAGTTACAGACCCCTTGTCCACTGCTGACTTCCCATCTGCTGGGCTGTTATGAATATTGCAGCTGTGACTATGCAAGCAGAGTTTCTGCATGGACATGATTGTGTTTGCTTGTGTGTCTCATTTTGTATTTGCCTTTTATTTTGAAAGACTTCTGACTCCAGTAAGTTGTGGGGCCATCTTGCTTGTGCAGATTAGCTTGTGTTTGGAATCAGACTTGAGGATGTTACAGAAAGTGAAAAGTGGAGCCTAGAGACCTCCAAGCAAAGCCAGGCAGCCTCAGTCCGCCACTGACACGGATGAAGTTCCACCTTCATGCTCAGAGGCAGCCCACGAACTTGCAGTTACACAACTGGGGACTTCCCAAGTGTCCTGACAAAGCAGGAAGCTGTGTGACTTATGAGCAAACTCTAGGTCTGTGTCATCCCAGAATGCCTCCCTCTCAGGATCTCTCAGGGCAGCCACGAGCCACTTCTGACTGGAACCTCCCAACTTACGCTGCTCGCCGTGCCTCAGTTTACCTTTTTAGATACAGCACCGAGCCACATGCTTCACCTCCTATGCAAACAAAGCCTGTGTGTGCCACACAGGGTGAGTTTAATGAGGAGCCATCGAGTCTCCAGAGAAAAAAAACATTTAAGCGTAACAGCATTGCATTTAAGCTAATGGAGTCCCTGTGGAGGTGCTCCATGCAGGAGGACCAAGGAGGCCCCTCATGCACTCACCTGACTGGAAAAGCGCATGGAAAGATCCTGACTGTGGGTGTGATGTTATAGCCTGCATTAAGTTCCTGACTCCCCTAAAGATGGACAGTGTCTGTCTTAGTTAGGGTTTCTATTGCTGAGATAAAACACCATGTCTAATAGCAGTCTGTGGGGGAGAGGGAAGGGCTCACAGTTTGTAATTTATTCCTGAGCAAAGTCAGGACAGGAACTCAAGCAGGGCAGGAACTGATGCAGAGGCCACGGAGGGATGTGGCTTGCTGGCTTGCTCCCTGAGGCTCTTCTTAAACTGCTGATTTGATTTCTTACACACCACAGGACCACCTGCCCAGGGTGGAACCACCCAAAATGGGCTGGTCCCCCCAATCAAACATCAGAATCAAGAACCACCCCCTTACACAGACTCACCCACAGGTCTGTTATATGGAGGTATTTTCTCAAATAAGAATTCTTCCTGGATGACCCTAGCTTGTGTCTAGTTGGCAGGAAAACGAGCCAGCATGCACAGTAACATGGAACTGTCAGCCGAATAAACCCCTTTGTCCCATGTCACTTTGGGTCAGGATGTTTTGTCAAAGCAGCAGAAATGAAGTGAGGCCTGTAGGGCTGCAACTGGTGCTGAGGCAGAGCATCACACACTCCACACACTACCAGTCTGATTGCTTGACGCAAGCCCCAAAGAAACAGTGCCTGCAATTCAACAGAAAGCTCTACAAGGCTTGCTGCGCTGCTATTAACAGCTGGAGGCAACCCAGTGCCCATCTGTGTGCTGACAAACTATATGTCTGTATCATTGACCCAGAACAACTGTGGAAACAGTGCACAGCTACAGTCACACAAGCCGCAGGATGTTCAACAAAGACAAACGTGCTTGTGAACACACAGGCTTTCAGTTACAATTGGACCCTGGGTCTCCTTTGTGCACATTGCCCTCACGAGACCCGCAGGGAAGCATTCTCTGATGACACATTAGGGCCCAGATAAGAACAAAGAGGTGGGAGGGGCTGAAGAGTCTCCAAACTAGACTGGGACTTAACTGTAACAGCATCACTGGAGTTGGAGATTGTGAGAGTGTGGCCAGAAGCCAGTGTCGTTTAAAACCGAGCTCTTCCACCAAGGCAGGTGCAGGCCTGCTGCAGCTGACCGCAGGCAGAACAGAGGAGGGCGTGTGCATGGGAGGGCTCGCTTGCACACTCATCTTTGACAGATATGTCATTCTTCGACCAAGGCCCTTGGCTGTGGTTCTCTAATCTCTCTGCCTTAAATACAGGGAGAAGCAGATGTTCAGAGATGTAGGGGATCCTGGAACCAGTGTGCTTGTCCCATCTATACTGTGTCTTCCCTGGGGCTCCTGACCAGACACAATGTGGTGCTTGCGAAACTGTAAGTTTCCTTGCCTTGCTCCATTTTCTCCAGAGCAAAGAGAAGTTGCTATTATCGGAACATCCCCCTCTCCCCGCACACGGCACACATTTTCAGAACGCCATGGCCATTCTCAGAGACAGTCAAAGCTACCAACTGAAGCTGGCATGACGGAAAGACTAGCTCGCTTCCACATTTCAGTTGAACGACAGCTGATGGGCAGGAGTTCATGCCTCCACCCAGAGGGCAAGATGCTCTTTGTCCTCTTCCTGTATTCTCCAAGCGTGCCAGAGTCTGTCATGTTCCTAATTACATACATGAAGCCTGTAGAGTGTCTCATGGTCACGCGCTCTTTGGCAGTTACATCTAAGCACCATTAGAGATGCCACGCACAAGGAAGTGAGGATTCCAGCAAGGACGGCTGGGCAGACAGGCTTACAGGCTGTGCAGCAAACACCATTTAACCACTGCAGACACCATCTATGTGCAGCGGTCAGAAACGACACACACTAACATACTCTGATGCCAGGGTTCCTGGATGGTGCCGGCAGGAGGTGATCTGAGGCTGGAGACCCCATTTGCCGGGTCGCTTACTCTTACACGGGTTGACAGAACAACTTCAAGGGGATGAGTTTGTTTGGTTGTTGAGTGTGAGAACCATCGTTTTGGGGAAAGCTTTGTCCTAACCAGGAAGCAAAGAGAGAGACGGTAGGAAACAGTGTTGGCCCTCCAGCCTCATGTCTGCCAGATAAAAACCCATAATAAAAGCAACCAACAACCTTCGCACACAGAGCCCCCGGGGTGGGGTGGGGGGACATTTCACACTACAGCCATAAAATCCCACTATCCCGTCCCTGTCTGGAAGTCTCCACTGAGCTATCCGGGTCCATTGTGCCGACCTCATAGCTGGCTAGAATGTAGCTCCTGTGAGTTCTCGGAGAGGATCAGAGACCACATGTCATCCACCTTTCTCTAGAGGTGTGGAGAAATCTTTCAGCTGTCCTCAAGCATGGCTGCCTCCAGACCGTCAGACCCATGATCTAGGGAAGAAGCGACCTTAGTACAGTCCCTCGGTTCAGAACAACAGTGTTGTTTCATCCATTCAGGTACCGAGGGTCCTCTGGGAAAAAAATGTGGACTTGCTAGCTCCCACTGTTCCCTTGTCCTGACTGCAGCAAGGCTGCCAAGTAAGAAGAGCACCATAGCCCCAAAGTATCAGACACCTTTTCCTGGATTCCAAAGACACACACATACACACATCACACACACTACACACATTACACATGTACACATCACACACACATATGCACACACACTCAATACACACACTGAGCTCACACACTTCACATACACACATCATACACATCACACATGCATGAATGCATACACGCACATGTGCGCACGCGTGCACGCGCGCGCGCGCGCACACACACACACACACACACAGTTTTAACAACAACAGAGAAAGAGCAGCATGGTTCTGCATGAGGCCCCTACGCCCCGCTCCATGCTTCAGGTCTCTTTCTCAGTGTTCACCTGTATACTCGCTTGGCTGGGGAGCCCCGAGAGGCCATGCGCCCCATCCCCCAGAGCAGTTAGAGCCAGCTCGGGTCTCTGCCTTTTCCCTAACCTCACCTGCACCTCTCTCATGCTGCGGCCTTTATCCTTGCAGCAACTGCTTCTCCAGCAGGGCGGCCACCTTGTGTCATCTTGGCTCCTCAAGGGAAATTCTAGAAGCCCATGCCTCCCAGTTTAGGTGAAGCCTGAGCCCCAGTGTGAGACCCTGTTTGCTCAATCCCCTGAAGTTTCCCAACTCGGAACTCCTAAGCAAGTGTGTGGCCACCAACTTGCCCAGGGCAAAGGGAGCTTAGCTGGACTCAGTCTGGCAGGTGAGGCTATCTGAAGAGGAGGAGGTGAGTGGCTTTCTTCCAGGTCTGTGACGCCTTCTGGGAAGAGCATGTGTGTTGTTCATCATGGCCATATACAAGAGAGAGCCCTAGGCCTCGAGGTGCTGTAAGAAGGCCTCTGGCCCAGGCCCAGGCTGGCTCCTCCGGAAGTCACAGCCAGCCCCCACTTCTTCCTGCTGAGTTATTTATGTTGGCACCTTCAGCCTCACCTGTCACGCCTCCATTTGTGCAAAGCCCCTCGAGGTCCCCTGAGCAGAAAGGGCCATTATCCACGATCTGTCTGATAACATGTCCCGTCCAAGCAGAAAGAGGACCTCTGAAAGGCAGAGTTCACAAGCCATTCATTGTTTAAACTTAGCGGCCGTCTCCACTCTCAGGGTGTTGAGGAGTATCAATAGCCCATTTGCAAATCAGGCAGAAGTAAATGAATGGAACCTAACTAGAGATTTACCGGTAATTATTTTTATTATTTTTATTTTATAGAAGTGTCCCGGCCGCCCCACTGTCGTGTCTGCAGGAGGTCAGGACAGCATAAAACTGGAGTTGGGTGGGATCTCACCTTCCCGGTTCTGTCAAATAGATTGGTGGTCCTACTTCCCAGGGGACCCCAAGGCCTCCAGGGCATTTTTAAGGCTTTAGCAGATAGAATCCAGGGCCACCAATGAGTTTGGTAATAGTAACCTCCAGGAGGTGGTGGAAATCTTCAGAGAGCAAGTTCTCCATCTCTTCAGGGGGACATGCTCTCTTAAAGTCTGAGGACAGCCCCTGGTCCTGTTCCCCAAATAAAGAACAGAAAAATAATGGTGCACTCACTCCATGCTCTCTCCTTTGGGCTTTAGACCCTTCCACTGAGCTCACGGCAGCTGTGTGAAGGCCTGACACACACCTCAGTGATCTCAGAGAGAGTATCTAATGGTTACCATGACACTCCAAGCACAGGTTCTCATGAAAGGAGTCCTGCTAAGGGCAGGGAGAGGAATGTCTACAACACAGGGTGATGACAGCCTGGCAGGGGACCTCCTACACATAGTCAGTGGAGGTGCCCAAAGGGTGACAGAGTGGCCTGAGTAAAGGAGAAACACTGGACTTCCGGTGGAATCTGGCATGATTCTGCCCAGAGCCCTTGTAGAAACTGGTTTTATGTCAGCTTCACATAAGGTAGGGTCACCTTAGAAGCAAGAATCTTAATTGGGAGAATGTCTCCATAAGTTTGCCCTGTAGGTAAGTTGGTAGGGCATTCTTTAATGGGAGAGGATCTAGCCTTCTGTGCCTGGAGGCACCCTTTGGTTGGTGGGTCCTGGGGGTGTAAGAAAGCAGGCTGAGAAAGCTATGGGGAGCAAGCCAGTCAGCATCACTTCCCCCATGGCCTCTGCGTCAGTGCCTGTGGTGAGGTTCCTTCCCTGACTTCCTTCCATGTTGGGCTCTTACGTGGGAGGACACATGAAATAAACCCTTTCCTCTCCAAGTTGCCTTTGGCCATGGTGTTGTATCACAGCAGCAGAAACCCCAACTAAGACGGTCTAGTAGGAAGTTTCCGTATGGATTTTGAGGGGATTTGAGACTGCATGGGGCCCTATAATTGGCCTCTTTCTTGAGCAATGAACACAAAAAGTAGCACACACCCCACAAGGCCTCAGGACAGCCAGCAGGATGCAGCCCTGACTCACAAGCCTGTAAGTCCAGCATTCCAACATCACAGAAGGCAGGAGGTGGGGCCAGCCACACTGAGGGAACCAATGAGCAGAAGATAAGACTAAAATCCGGGAAACGGTGGCTTTGTGGAAGTGGCCCAGGAGGGAACGGGCAGTGAGCGGCCAGGAGGCAGTTGGGGAACAGCTCAGACAGTGAGGTCTCGGCAGGGCTGTAGAAAGGTGCCAAGCAACCCCTCTGCTCCGTGTGATGGATCCCACTACTGAGGTTCCGTGAGGCTCTTGGCCTTCAGGGCTGAAAATGAGGCCACACAAGGGGGGGGGGGGAGTGTAGCTCAGTACTTTGCTATTGCTGTGATGAAACGCCATGTCCAAGGAATCTTGCAAGAGAAAGACTTCTTTGTAACTTACAGTTCCACTGGGTTCGAGTCCAGGATTTCCCAGCAAAGGCAGCAGGCAGCAGGCAGCAGGCAGCAGGCAGCAGGCAGCAGGCAGCAGGCAGGTAGCTGGAAGAGCTGAGAGCTCACATCTTAAACATCAAGCCGGAAACAGAGAGAGCAAACTGAGAGAAGCACATGGCTTTTCAAATCTTAAAGCCTGGCCCCTCCTAGTGACATATTCCCTCCAGCAAGGTAACACCTCCCAAACCTATCCAAACAGCTCTACCAACTGGTGACCAACTATTCGAATGCCTGATGCTATGGGCAACATCTCATTCTGGTAACCACGGGTGTCATGGCATTCCTAAAAGGCTAACACCAAAACCCACAAGCAGGAAGCAACCAGCTTGCCAGCTTTTCCTTCTACCCTGTGCAGTGTGAGAACACAGCACGAAGCCCTTGGTCCCCAGCATCTCAGGCTACAGAAGCATAAGGAACAAATGGTGTCCTTTGTAAATTACCTCATCTCAGGAATGACGGCTGTACCAGTGGACAGAGGTAGCGGCTCCCAGCTCAGATACAGTCTAACGTGCCCTGCTTCTGGCTGCCCAGGGCTGAGCAAAACCCAGAGGCCACATGTGGACATCACTCCCAAGAAGCCTTCTAGTCTCTCAGTCCTACGCCATGCAGCCCACACCTTCTCACCAAACCACTACCCCAGCCCTGATTTCTAGCTCTCAGCGTTGGCTTCTTTCTTACTCTCAGAGAGATGGAAGCGTGGCCTCTCTTCTCCAAGCCCAGTCTGCTGGGGTGTAATGGATGGAAAAGCACGGGTATGTACTCCGGTGGCTCAGGACACATATCCACTCGTGCTAACCTCAACTCTGTGGGAAATGCTCTGTCTCCTGAGCCCTGGCTTCCTTACCTGTCAGGCAGCAGTGCCCTCATGAGAGAATCAAGATGTGGGTCAGCTTCAACCCTGGGCCGCCTCTTCTTTTACAACTCTCTTCTGCAATTGGTACTAGTGCCCACATTCCATATCATGGTCTGACCTGGAACTTTCTTCTCAGGTACCTCAGTCAAACCTGGGGCTTCATGCCCCTCAAGGCTTTGAGGTGCTGGTTCAGGATCTCTGCTCTGATGACCACCTCATGTCACAGTGTGACTGGGTTCTGCTGGCTCCTCTTTCCATTCCATCTGTAAGGAGAAGGTATTGAGTTTAAGCCTGTCCCTGTGACTGCCTTGCTGAGCAGTGGTCCTTGCCCTTGTGTTTCGGTTGAATGAGACCTGCACTCCTTCACACACACTGAAGGAACACAATGTGTGTGTAAAGATGAAATATTGGAATCCAGCCTCTGCTCAGGTCAAAATACCTGCAGCAACCTTCCCCTCTCACAGATACCATGGGCACCCTGCTGGGAAATTTGTGTCAAAGGAGGTATCAGTGAGCACACATTCTGCTCCCCACTCTCTTCCCTCCAGAGAACCTGGCTGTAGGTCTGTGCTGTGAATGCCCCCAATCTTCAGACAGGTAGAAGAGACCTCCATTTCTGTTATGCGAACCTTGACTTCTTCCTCTCCTTAGATCCCTAACCAAGATGTCTGTGATCCTGGGACCTGATCTCTTCTCAGAAACCCTGCCATGCTGTTGCCTATATGTCTCTCTGTCTGTCTGCCTGTCCATGATATTAATAATGAACTCTTTAACCCCAACAACCAGCTTGAGTGCCCCTCTTTCAACTCCTATCTGAACCCATTCAGTGGGTCCATGGTTATGTGTCCCATCACTCACTAGCTGCCCATTAGACCTTGCTAGCCACTCCCCACTGATCCAAACCGCCCCTCTCTGATGCCCTTCCCTTCACCCTCTATCCAAGGACTCAGCTCAGATGGAGTCTTCTTTAGGCTTCTGTGATTCAGGAAGTGGAGCACGGACCACACCAGTAGTGTCTAGGAAGGAACATCTCAAACCATGGGGCAGACTAAGACACCATGTAGACATTTTAATGTCAATTGCCAGTGTGGTTCAGCTTGAGGAAATTAAGTCTGATCTTGAAGAGAAAGTGGTGTTTTTGTGTTGGTATTTTCCATGTGGTCTGTAACTAAAGCTGTTAGAGGATATGGCAACACTACCTCCTCCAAGAAAATCATGTTTACAGGCTTAGCCACTTAAAAACAAATTTACAGTCAGATGATCATCTGAACACAGCTAGCACACAGCTCCTCCATGAAATAAGAGCAAGAGAAACTGTCCTGAGCATAAGAACCTTCTGAAGGGCAGGAGATCCATGGATGGGAAAGCTGCCCTGATCTAGCCAAAGGTTTTCAAGGGTGTCAGAGAGGGGAAACTAGTGAAACAACCAACAACCAGCCAGCCAGCCAGCCAACCAACCAACCAACCTACCAACCAGCCAGACAGACAACCAACCAATCAACCAGCCAGACAAACATCCAACCAACCAGCCAGACAACTAACCAACCAACTAACCAACCAACCAACCAACCAACCACCTAACCAACAAACCAACCAGCCAGCCAGACAACCAACCAACCAACCAGCCAGACAAACATCCAACCAACCAGCCAGACAACCAACCAACCAACTAACCAACAAACCAACCAGCCAACCAGCCATCCAGCCAACCAACCAGCCAGACAAAGGGGAAGGATCACCCTCTATCACTAGACAGGAGAGAAAGAGGAGAGAGGGGGAGAGACAGATGTTTGAATCTAGTTTCTTTCTTCTTTGCTTGAGGCTAGTCTTTGCTCTTGGTGTATTCTTATTTTTCCCACCCCTTGTACCCCCAGCTTTCACCTCCTACCACTTAGCAGGAGAGAAAGAATAGAGGAGACATAGAGCGATCCTTGAATCTAACTTTTTGTGTCTTCTTTGCTTGTAACTACTCTGTGCTACTTTGTGGATTCTTCTTTTTCCCACCCTTTATCTCCCAGGTTTCACCCTTTATCATTAGATAAGAGAGAAAGAATCTAACCAACACGCCCTGATGATCACCAACCACCAACCCCACCAGTGGAGGCTCTAGCATTTATATACTCTCTGAAAAGATCCGATAATTCCAACCATCACACAGTCACAGAAACTACCTGCAGCTGGCAAAGTCATGCCTCTGCTAGAGCACGAGGCAATTCATAGTCAGCTGCTGTGATGCAGCCCCATATCCCCACACCTGGGATTGGAAGGACAACATATTGTTATAATATTTCTGTGTTTTTAAAGAAACCAACATTCCAAAATGTTCACTACAGTGGTGAGTGCAGACATGAGGACTTTAAAGCAGGAGGCACAGCAAACATTCAAACCACAAACCTAAGGACATCAACGCATCCTACAGGCTTTGATTTCTAAAAGCCTAAATAAAGTCAGTCTCCATAGTCCACCTGAGGCAGAGCCTTTGAGTCCTCCCCAGCCGTGTCAGCACAGGCCCTGGTATGACCTCACGAAGAGCGATTGTGATGGACCCAGCCAGCAGATATTATGCTGTGACCAGGCCTGGATTTCTTTGGGTGCGTTGAGAGGAGCTGAGGAGTGGAGCCCAGTGTGAATTTGTTGTATCTAGTAAGGTTATGTGTGGATTTATTGGTTTGTATGTGTGCTGTGTGTGTATGTACCAGCGAGTGTAGGTGGGTATTTATAGGTTTTCTGTGTGTGCACCTGTTCCTGTGTTTGTTTTGTGTGTGATGTGCTTCTGAGTGTGTATACGTGTTTGTGCGTGTGTGTGTGTGTGTGTGTGTGTGTGTGTGTGTGTGTGTGTAGGTTCGCTTTTCTGTGTGCATCTGTGTAATCTGTGTGTGTGCCTGTGTGCATCTGTATGTGTGCCTGTGTGTGTGTACATTTTGTGTGTGTGTATACATGTGTGTGTGTGTGTGTGTCCATTCAGAATACATCTGTACAGAGTGTGTAGAGGTCACAACTCAGCCCAGCTGCTGATCCTAAGGTAAGTCATCCACATTGTTTTGAGATCGGCTCTCTCCCTGACCTGGAGCCAAGTGTCCAGGCTGTCTGGCCCGTGACTTCCAGGGAGCTGTTGTGCCAACTCTATAACCTCAGATTAAAGGCCGTGTAGATGGCTGGCTTTTGGGGGGAAGGGAGAAGGGAGAGTATAAATTCAAAAGAGAATTAAGCCATACGATTGCAAGGCCACTGGCTCTTTGTTTCTCTGTTGTTGGTGTTTTGATTTTTATTTCTGGTTTTTTCTTTTGTTTTGCTTTGGTTTGGCTTTGGTTTTGGTTTTTTCAAGACAGGGTTTCTCTGTGTAGCCTTGGCTTTCCTGGACTCCCTTTGTAGACCATGGTGGCCACAAACTCACAGTAATCCACCTGCCTCTGCCTCCCGAGTGCTGGGATTAAAGTTGTGTGTCAGCATGCCTGGCTATTTCTGGTTTATTTGTATGGCTACTATTGTTCTTTGTTGTTTGCTTTTTACATTTTCTCATGTGGTATTTTGTTGTTTTGATTATTTACGCTTGCATATTAGGCTTTTTTTATTCCTATCTCTCTTTCCAACATATTTTCCTTTCCTGTTTTTACTTTATTCTGTTTTAGATTTATTTATTACTAGTTATCATTGGCTTATAATTCATATATATTTGCCTTTAGTGATATTCTATTGTTTTGGTATTACTTTTATATTTTGAAGTGGTTTTTGAGTTAAATTTCCCCTGATTTTTAACTGTCTTGTTGTTTTTTTTTGCTGTTTGATTTTGATTTTCAGTTTTTTGCACTGGGGAGTTGTGATTTTCTATTGGATGACTAGGTTCTTGTACTTAAGGAGGTTTTTGTTTGAACTATGGGGGTTTTTTGCTTGTTTGTTTGTTTCGCCTTCTACTAATTTTTTTTCCTGTTTATTTGCTATGGCTTTTAAAAATCAATATCATGGCATTGCTAAACTGTGTTCCTGCCAACCTGATTATCTTATGGAACTGCTTTGTAGCTTTCATCATCTGTATTTCGTAGGTGTGTGGTCTTGACTATCTGGTTTTGGACTGGTTACCTGGTTGGGTTTTACTTGATTTTTGATTTTAGCTTTTTTCCACCCACATCTTTTTCATTGTTTTTTTCCTATTTTTCCAGGTTTTACTTTCTTTTAATCTCTTTTCTTTATTTATTTTTAGGAGCATTTGTAGTGATTTTACCTTTTCCGCCACATCTTTTTCATTCCATTTATTCTATTATTTTATTTCATTTTTAGGTAGCTTTTTTTTTTTTAGTGATTCTGGCTACAATGTCTACACCTAGTGATGAAGAGTCACCAGAACCCAGACCCCAGCCAAGTTTCTCTGACAAGGAAAACTTCCACTCACAATACAAAATCATAAAGACTATTGGCCAGGGGAGCAATGCCAAGGTCCACTTGGCCCACCACCGTCTAACAGGCACACCCGTGGCTGTCAAAGTTGTTGTAAAGAAGGAGCAGCTAATCACATCCGAGGCAGAAATAATGATGATGACAAATCATCCCAACATTGTATCACTTCTCCAGGTCATCGAGTCGGAGAGGAGAATATACCTTGTGATGGAGCTGGTCGAGGGCCAACAGCTTTACCAACATATCCGAGAGTCCGGCCACGGGGAGGAGGACGAGGCCCGGGGAATATTCAGGCAAATTACAGCAGCTGTGAGCTATTGCCACAACCATGGTCTAGTTCACAGGGATCTCAAACCAGATAACATCATTTTAGAGAGGAATGGAAGAGTAAAAATCATTGATTTTGGCCTCGGAACCCAAGTCTACCCAGGGCAGAGGCTGAGCCAGCAATGTGGCGCTTACTCTTTTGGTGCCCCAGAACTCTTCCAAGGTAGACTTTATGGTGGCACCAAGATCGACGTATGAGCCTTAGGAGTTGTATTATATTATATGGTTGTTGGGAGGGTCCCATTTGATACTGTCATCCTACCGGAGCTGCGAAGGCAGGTTGTGTCAGGGAAGTAATTTATACCATCTGAACTCTTCAAGGAACTTCAGGACCTGATTAGCCTTTTGCTAACGGTGAACCCAAAATATCGGCCTACCATCAATGAAGTGTTGACACATCCCTGGCTCAAGAAACACACAGAGGGATTCCATAATCACCCCGAGGAAATGATCCCCAGGCTTGCTGACCCTGCAGTTCTCAAGGCAATGGGATATATTGGTTTCAAATCCCAAGAGATCAAAAACTCCTTAGGGAAAAAAAAAAAAACATTTAACCAGGCCATGGCATGCTATTACTTCTTGAAAGGACAGACTTTCCAGGGGCAGGGCTGCACATTCAAGCCTTCTTTCGTTAATCCAGGTGTGACACCATTTCCTTCACTAGAGGACCCTGCTGCTTTCCCTCTGAAACCAAGGAGGAGGGGAAGTGAGCCTGCCCTTGGCTCATTACTCAGGTCATCCTCAGGTCAAGAGGAGTCTGCCTGTGGTCAGAAGGCTGGTCAAAGAGGAGGGAGAAGAGCCACTGGGCCAGGCCTTCCACCTTGCAGGGCACTCCAGAGCATACCCACAGTGGACCAAGCCCGCCAATGAGCCAAAAGTGCCCCGTGCATTTTCACAACAGAGAGAGGCGCTGAAACAGCAGAAGAATGCTCCCAGAACACCTCAGCAGAGGTCAAGCCTGGCCCCAGCCCGCACCCGCAGAGAGGCTTCAGAGGATGGAGAAGAATACAACATAGCCTCAGGAGACTATGTTCCTGCTTTAACTAGGGCAGAACAAAGTTCCCCCCTCAGAAATTAGGCCCTGGGAGAGGACCCCCAAGAACAGGCAGCAGGCATGGCCAGGTACCTTTGTGCTCTGTGCTTCCCGGTTTGCTCTGTGCTGGCCCCTGCTCTGTCTCTGGCTTCTATTTTCTCCATCACTCTTCAGCACACTTCATAACTTCTCTAAGAACTTTACCATTCTTTCTTCACCCCAAGCCTTCTGCTCTTTCTCTATTTCTCCTGTTCCCAGTGGGGACTCAATATTACTGATGTGGACCCAACTCTAAAAGGTGCTCCTGTGGACCCCATCCCTTCATCAGGAGTCCATCTCCCCATAAAGCCAACAGCTCCCTCAGGTGAGGACTGGGGGACTATGGGCCCAGGGACTCTTCCAGGGCTACTGGCCCTAACGCGTGTGGCCATCAATCACAAGAGCTACAGACAGATCCTTAAGTTGTCAAAAGCAACATCACAATCCATTAAGCTTCAAAACTCATAAATGACAGTGTCATCAACTACGCATCAAGGGTCCAGTTGCTGGTCACTGAAGGCCAGCATCTTCTTGCATGCACAGTTTTCACACACTGACTGTCCTCCTTCTGCTCCTAAGGCATAGTGACGCACAGATTTTTTTGGGGTAACATAGTTTATTAAATTGAACAAATGAGAAGAATTATTAATGAAACTACCAACCGCCACCAACATCACAAACAGCCATCTTTCAATTAAGCAACTGTAACAAGAACCTACAGAACTTTTTTTTTAAGATGGGTCAGTGAAATTTATGTCCCATCAGGGTGTTTCCCTTCTCACTTACATAGTGAAAGTTGAACGAATGTTTTCTAAATTTCAGAATAAAGAGATACGGATCATTGTCATAGTGGGCAGGCATTGCAGCGTCCATGACGCACAGATTTTTACAGACACCATTCCTAAGAGATTCCTTTCAAAGATCTCCACTGGGAAGTGGGAAAAGCACATGAAATAGGAAGGCAAGCCAAAGCCCAAGACATTATTCTAAGAAGTAATTTAACCTACTTATTTCTCTTGCCCAGAACAAATTATTTTGTCTCTTTCGCAGTGTCCTCCAGCAACAGCAGCAGCAACAACAGCAGCAGCAACAGCAGCAGCAACAACAGCAGCAGCAGCAAAAAACAACAGCAGCAGCAGCAGCAAAAAACAACAGCAGCAGCAACAACAGCAGCAGCAGCAACAACAAAAGCAGCAACAGCAGCAGCAGTAACAGCAGCAGCAGCAACAAAAGCAACAACAACAAAAGCAGCAGCAGCAGCGGCGGCAATAACAGCAGCAGCAGCAGCGGCGGCAATAACAGCAGCAGCAGCTGAGGTCCTGGCTTCCCTGTCCCTGTGGGAATTGCTGACTGACTATACCATGTTTCATCTTCCTGATGAGGAGCGCCCTCTACAAGCTGAGTACTGCAATCACACACTCAGATGACATGAATCGCCTCCTACAGAGACAATGAGGAGACAGTGGAGATGCTGCAGCGTGCAGACGCTGAGACAGGCGCAGCACTCAAAACAACTGCTGGAGATGTGTGAGGCCTGTCTCAGGAGAGGCCGTGCAGCCAGGGCACCCCAGCTGAGGAGCTTGTTTTGTCCAGGTTTTGCTTGCAGACCCCCAGACTTCACATCCTGAGGTGTCGACCTGCTCCTTAAGGGGAGACTCCTGTCGTACTCACCACTCATGTTGGTGAACACTGAACCCACAATGTGTCTGGTAGGAGTGACAACTTCCTCACAGGCAAGGCTGCCAGGCGCCACAGGTTATGCACGTGAGACCTAAGCTATGAGGAATCTCTTAGACAAGCAGAAGACATTCTCCGTGCCAAGAAATCTGAATGTGTCCATGTGGGCCTCACCCTGAATTATGCCTGTCGGGAACCTCAACCTACAATTGCCTCCTGGACAGAAGCAATATAGTAGCCAAGTCCTCACTCCAGGCTGTGACCTTGGGTTCACAGGCCACCGATTCCCTTGACATGTTAGAGGGTGAAGGCAGCCTACATATGGGGAAATGGCCGATTGGATGGAGAGGAGTGCAGTCCAAATGGAAAGAGTACAGAAGTTGTAAAGCAGGGCACCACTCTGACAACTACTGTTATTGCATAAACATATATGTGTATGTATAACAGAATGATTAATGTTTATAGGTGAAAGCTCTAAATATTTTTATGTGTAATATTAAGGTTTTTGAATAAGTTTCTATTTAAATGTGATCTTTGGCTTAATAGAAGCGTATTATTTCACATTTGAGGGAGATGTGTTTGTATACACTTTGGTGTTACTGTGTGAGCATGCCACGGCATGAAGTTATGGTCAGGACAACATGCTGGTCGCCTCTTCCCGCCCCGTTATCTGATATGTCGCTCTCTCGGCTTCTCCCTGAGACGCTCACATCAGGCTGCCTGATTACAAGGCCTCTGGGGAATTGCTCGTCTCTACGACTCATCTCTCTATTGAAAGACTGACATTCCAGATAGGCGCCACTGCACCTGGTTAGCGTGTGGGTTCTGGGGGTTCAAAATGACCCTTCTTCAAACTGTCTTCCAAGTTCTCTTATGAATGGGGCCCTCTCCCGATACACACAATTTTTTTTTTTAAATATTTGATCTTATGGTTGCTTGTGCAGTTTTTCTATGCCTGTTAGCCTGTTCTGGTAATACCAATCTCCATGAGGTCACAACAATATGACACTCTTCCAAAGTGAGGGCAACACTTACCACAGCCAGGTCCACATTTCATCTTGTGTGTGTGTGTGTGTGTGTGTGTGTGTGTGTGTGTGTGTGTGACTGAACACAACTGCTTGTCTTCTCTTGTCTGGCTTCTTTTGCTTTACAGTGTCCATTCATTCATTTGCTAAGGATGAGCATCTCTCATTCATATTTGTCTCTAAGCCGGGCATGGTGGCGCACACCTTTAATCTCAGCACTTGGGAGGCAGAGGCAGGCAGATTGCTGTGAGTTTGAGGCCAGTTTGGTCTACACAGTGAGTCCAGAACAGCCAAGATAACACAGAGAAACCCTGTCTCGAAAAAACTTTAAAAAAAAAAAAGTGGCTGCCATCTGTACATATTTGTGTCTAAAACCAACCAGCTCTGTGGATTTTTTTTGTCTGTTCACCCACTGACGCTCTAATCGGCATTCCAACTGATGCACTTACATTAACAGAACGCAAAAACTCTCCTTTCTCCTTATCGTCACCAGTGTTTCCTGTTCTTATAGTCGTCATTCTGCTGCAAGTTAGACGCGCACTAAGAATTCTGTTTTCACATCTACGAAGGCGAAGGACATTGAGCAATTTTCCTGAGGGTCACTGAGCCACTCATAAGTCTCCTCTTTTAAAATACTTTACTCATATCACTGGCTGTTTTTTATTTTGAATTTAAATGGAATTTCATGAGTTTCACTCAGCCATCTGCTCTCCTCCTGTACTCCTATACTCTCCTTTTACCAGAGGCGCAGTTGTCAGCTGCACTGGGTTGTGCTTTGTCAGCTGCACTGTTGTGCTGTTGGCCAGGATGGCCTTGTTACCGGGTAAACTGAGGTTCTTTTGGGGGTTGTTAGTCTCATTAATAAAAGAACTCAAAAGAGGACAATTTTCTTAGTATTAAAAAAGAAAAATGCCAGGGTAGGCAAGCAATAGACCTCTGTGGCTGCCACAGAGGGAGACAAGAAAAGACTGGGCTGTTTGTGTTTGTAGAGGGGCAGCCATGTAGTGGGCACGGAAGTATTAGGGAAAGAACAGAAAAAAAAAGTTCAAAAGAGAAAAACGACTCTTGGGCTTTGGCGAGTATCCAATACAATGAGACAGAGGAGGAGGAGAAAGGGGGCCCATTATTCCCCAAAGGCTGACAGAACTGACAGAGTCACAGCAAATCTGGAGTGACTTTGCTCAGGTGCCTTGTCCCATTGAAGGGTTAATTATTCTCCCTGTCCCCTTAGCCTGGCCTAAGGTGGACCTGCCTTCCTGAGGGGTGCTCCTTGGCCAGGCCCTTGACTAGCCCAACTGGACTGGCTCTTAAGAGACACTTGTGTCTCTTCCCAGAGGCAGATTCTAGTGGTTGGGTAGGGAAGCAACAACTCTTCTGTACTTGGCCTCCAGCCCTACAGCAACAAGGTGAGAAGACCCAAGGTGAGAAGGTGCGGTGGGCATGTGTGTCCTCTGGCCAGGATCAGAAAGAAATGGATAGAAAGAAGGGAAGGCATATGGGAGGGGGCAGGCAGGCCACACGGTGCTCTCCGCAAGCTTCTGCAAGGGAGGAAGGGCTTCTGGGAAGGAAAAGCACAGTATCCGTACACTTTCCCCCCCAACCCCATTCCCTCCTCCCCCCCCCCCCACTCCACAATTAGGTGGCTTGGAATGTCAGGTCTGCCACCTAGGCTAATGTTGAACTCAGATTCTGGTTCGCCTTGTCTGTCTCTGAAATGGTGTGTTGTCACTCTGCTGTCACTCTCCTATCTGAGGCCATCGAGCCTAGGGCAGAAGCTGGTGCTCTGACCTCTGGCCATGCTAAGTTTAGGCAAGTTCAGGAGGACAGGCTTCTCTTTCCTCTCTACATCTCTAGGGCTGGGTCATGTTCACTAGGCGTGGCTCCTGGACGGGGTCAGGGGCCCATGGCTCTTAGATTCTTGGCGTCTTCTTGGCACTGAAGCCAGTGTCAGAAGGTCTCTGTGCAGGAGTGCAGCTGCCCGGCTAAGAGCGAATACAGTCTCATTTCTGTAGTACTGCCAAGGGCCAACTGTGCGAGCCAGCTTTCTGTCCCTGTAACAGACACCTGACAGGAACAACTCTGGGGAGAAGGGGCTATCTTGGATTTGGTTTCAGCCCCAGGCTAGCCAGATCCATTGCTGTGTGCCTGAGACAAGGTGGGACATGAGGCAGTGGGCATGTGTGGGCAAGCTGCTCATCCCAAGGTGGCAAGGAAATGGGATGAGGCCAGCCAAGAGAGATGTGTCCAGGTTAAGCTTCGAGCCTCCTATTTCTTCCACCAGGACACCACTCTCAAGAGCACATTCAATTTTTGAATTCATCAGTGGATCCAGCCGCATTCAACCTTTTGACATTATGAAGTGCCATTGTCATGTGCAAACTTCTCACTCAAGAACAAGGCAATTGGGTTATGGAAAAAAATCAGTCTCCTATCATTTTCAGGAAGTTTTGGTTTTCTCCATCTCATTCATAGCTCTCCTCAGCCCCAGATGGCCTGTGGACCATGTAGCTATACCTGGAATGACTATAAGGCCATCACCCCCATATCTGGTCTCTGGAAATGCACTCAAATATAAGCCCAGAGGTGAATTTCACTAGTCTCCTAGGCTGCTCTTCCTCCATCCATGTTGACAGTCAACATTAGCCATTATATCAACTGATCTTCAAAAAACAAGCAACTCCTTCTCCCCAGAGGGTTCCGACCACACCAGCTGTATCTGTCCTTGTGACACTGGGCAGATTTCAAACAGTAGCAATTGCTGGGTGAGCTTGGGCAGCATTGTAACAGAAATCCTGTTACAGAAAACAGAAGTAGTGAGGCCAACCATGTCCCACATTATTAAACTTGTATAATAGATATTGACAGCCTCTCTCCCTTTATTTATGTCTTCTCTATTCCAAATCATTAATGTTTTCTAGTAGTTCTTGCTTTTACTGTCAAAGGTTAACCTGTTGTCCAGCTGGCCCTGGAACAAGGAGTGAAGTGTGCTGAGATTAAATTCAAGTCTATGTCATCTGCTCCCCATGTCGTTAAGACCCTTGAACTTCTGAAGGAGGAGGAATTCAGATGAAGAAAATGAGAAAGAAGGAGGAGCGAGGGGGAGCTGCAGAGGGCGTGATGCAGAAAGGGAGAGGCCTGTTTGCTACTCTGCTAGACTCTTCTATACTTCAGAAACCCAGTGAGCATTCCTTCTGCAGAGGACACCTCCCTGGGCCATGTCCTGGCAAATGCACTTGGCTGGGACTTTTCTGTGAGGGTGCTGAGCAACTGTCGGCATATTTGTACGCGTGGAGTGCCCTCTGCTGGACGTATGGTAGGACGGTGAGGAGAACAGGTGAATCTGATTCTGTGGCAGAGTCTTCACTTAGAGAAGTGTCATGGCTTTGGGGCTAGGCCATCACCCCCTCATATGACTGGAACAACCATCTTCCTCAGAGAATGGCACACACAGCTTGTTTCTAGGGTTTCAAAGCTTTCTTTCCCACAACCACCCCAAGCTTGTTACTAGGGGAGTAGAGGAACTTTAAGATCTCGAAACTGGTACATTATCGTTTAGAAGCCTTGTGGCCATAGTACCATATGTTCTAGTTCGTGGGTAGGGGCAAGGGAAGACACATTGGCATCATGACATGATATATGCTCTCTGTTATTCATTATGGAATGGAGTGAGCATGGGCTGCCAAGTTGCAGGAAGCCTGCTGCCCTAGAGCGAGCCATAGCACATCCAGCTGGTGGCCATCGCTCACATCCCTGAGTTAAGACATCTCCATCTGAGGCCCTGGGATGGATGCCACAGTCCAGGATCCCCTAGTACCACTCATCTCCAGAAGGGTGATGAGATCAAGTGCAGAGGGATGAGATCCCAGCGGCACACGGCTAATGTCTTCCTCTGCACATTTCCAAACGGCCGCCATGTCAATATACTGTGGGGGCCCCGAGCTTCATTTGTGTTGGTGCTGAGAGTTTCCCTGTGTGTCTCCTGCCTACTGGCTTTTGGGCAACCCCCTCTAGGAGGCCACAGGTCAGAGACATTCACATAGCAAAGGCACTCCCATCAGAAGTGGACTGTGGATCAGGGTTCTGGCTTCCATCTGTTGAGGAGGGGAGTCAGAGTTTCTGTGCAGATCTTTTCTATTGGCCAGGCACCACCAACCGCTGCCATTACCTGCACACCCCACTCACAGGCCCTCATCCCCTTTCCCACTAGGTATCAGGGATAACAGCAGGCTCTACACAGGGACCACAGGCATGGTGAGTGGCGACTTTCTTTTTCCAGCACCATAGACAAATGTAGAAGAGAGACTCTTGCATCTGCCATGGACCCTTCTTATGTCCCCACTTTGCCCATTGCACCCCGCTAGGAAAGGCACAGGGAGAGCCTGGCCTCTAATTGTCCTCTCCATGACCACAGTCTGCAGCTCTGCACAGCCTGGCAGCCAGAGAAACTTGGCCTAGTTCCCCATGCCTGTCCACAGGCCCAGGGGAAGGACAGAAATAGGAATCCTTATGGGACCCAAGTGGCTTCTGAGGGTTCGCCAGTAGTCCTGGCTCCTCCTTGTCAGTGAAGACACAGGGCCCAGGTCCTGACCTCCGTGCAGTCCCAGCTGCTGCACACACACACACTAAGCATGAGCTGAACTGGTCTCTGCTGCTCTCAGGAGTTTTAATGTGAGGGTGCTGGGCCTGTCTGCTCTTCATACGAACACCTAGCCATGCTATGCAGCACACCCAGCCCTGTGTGGAGCATCTTAGCTACACTGGAGCCCTGTGGTGGTGAAGACACCAACAAAGCCAGGGACCTAGGCCCTGCCAAGGACCTGTTCACATCTGACTCCTGCCAGGAGCCCATTCTACATGCAGCCATGTCAAAATGGAGACATGGATTATTTTCTTCCTTGGGGGCACTTGTGAACCCAAGGGCTAGGTGACATACTTGAGGTCGGGCAAGGACACGGATGAGCAGAGTGACCTCACCTGAGCTTGAGGGATAGGGGCACCAGTGAGGGGAGGGACTATCCCTGGCTCACACTCTTCAGGGACATATGTGGTGAGGGGAAGCTAAGGCAAGGCAGGCTGGACACATCCCTGACTTTCTGTGATGGCTTTGGTCATGACATCACTGTCTGCTTGTGTTCCTGAATGTGGTGGGTTTGTGTGCACGTGTGTCTGAGTCGAGACCATGTGCTCACACAGTCCTGCCCCATGGTTGGCACCCACAGTGGGCACAGACCTCCTCTGTTGACACTAGGGTTTTTGTTCCCAAAGGTTTTCTAATGGAAAACAGTATGCCCCTCAGTCAGGGCTAGTTGACGCCACTTTGTACCGATGGGAAACACTGGTCTTTGGTAGCGCAGCCTGAGCCACCCATGGCGTCCTCCTCCATCCACAGTTCCCACTCTGTGCTATATCCCAATGTCCAGGGACTGGAACCTTCCGCTCAGTCAGATCCCCTGTGTGGCTCACACCTCAGCTACCACCCTGGCTGGCCCAACTCCACACATTCTGCCTGGACACAGGCTACACAGAAGATCTAGACAGGGAAGTGCTGGACTACCCAGCCTGCCAGACCTGAGCTCCACACTGGGAAATGTTAGAAGGGGGCCCAGAGGTGGCACTCACACCAGTGGGTCCAGTGATGTGTGCCACTACCAAGAACCTGTGACCAGCAGTGACATACAGTTCCCCTCTTGTTCAGGTATGTGGCGCCTGCACCACCATGGTACTGAGTCAAGGGCGAGGGACTGCGGATTAAAACAATTAAACAGTGGGTCCTTCGTGTTAAGAGAATGGCGGCCTTTATTCAGTGTCCAAAGAGCCATTTTATAGGCAGCAAAGTAGGAAAATGGAAAAAAAAAAAGAAAAAAGAAAAAAGAAAAGAAGAAGAAGAATGCCACTCGCAGGTGAAATCCCTCAAGAGGTGATTGCGCACACAAGGAAAAATCCCAAGGATGGGCGGAGTGCTTTCTCAGAGAAGTAACCATGACTAGCTAACCAAAATAAGCACAGACACGGAAGCTGCTAAAAACAGGACATGCAACAGCAAGACAGGCAGGCAGCCCTGTCAGGCCTGGTTCCCACACAAGTAAAGGGACATCAAGTGCTGCTTCACACCCTGGACAGTAAAGGAATCCTGGGGTCTACAGGTAGATACGCCAGGGTCTCCCAAGGACCCTTGAACTGCACCTGCTCAGGGCCCCATGGACCTCCTTGGCTGTGGTGAGGAGACCCCAAAGAGCCCCACACCACTCCCCCAGCAACACTGTCATGGCCAGGTGCAGGGAGCCTCCACAGCCTGAGGAGTGGGGTAAGGCTGTTTTTAAATCCATCGCATCCTATGGTATCTTGTTTGCACAGATGGTGGCAGGGTCTCTGGGCACAGCTGAGACACATACTGTAAGGGAGGCCTCTGAGCTGGGTACAGCACTTATAAGAAAGACATGGAAGTAAGAAATACAGAACTGTAACCTAGCAGGCCCTGGAGAAGCCAGCTCTGGGTCTTTGGGGCCTAGGCTGGCTCTGCAGTCACAGGGCTCCCTCTAATGCCTAGGTCCTACCATGACACCGCCTATGGCAAATGAGACAAGAGCCCAGCTGCTTCAGGACTGGGCTGGTTCTCTGGTGCCCTGGTTCTTTCTCTCAGATGGTTCTCTCAGACTCAAATGCCCTGAGAATCTCAGGAGCTTACCAACAGAGACAGGAAACACAGAGCCCACCTCCACCTCTAGGCTAATGCCAGAGTTGGGTCCCCTGGCCCTACAGGTGGGCTGGCAAAGAAGAGGAGATTGATAGGATAGTCCAAATGGTTGAGGGTCAGGGTCAGCCTCGCTCAGACCTGGCCAAAGGCTAGTGGTGCTGGGTGCTACCAAACCACCTGCAAGACTGCTGTGTGGTCCTGCAGGAAGAGTCCTCACCAGGCCAGTACAGGGAGAGGTAGTGCCATCGATCTTTGTGCCATTGAAAGGATCACTGGCCTCTTGAGAAAGCAGCAGCCTCCACAGTGTGCAGCCCCAGGTGTCACCGGGTGAGGCAGTCATGAGGTGCTAGGGCGACTGCTACAGACACATCTGGACTGAGGATGGACTGGTCATCCCCACGGTCAGCCTCTGCCTCCCACCCTCCCCTGCCAACCTACAGAGAGATACAGCAGTGTGGTCATTCTGACCCTGAACACTGGTACTTTCTGAGCTGCTACAGTTCCAGGACCCCAGCTCCACCCAGACTGTAGTAATTCTGCATAGGCAATCTGTCCTGACAGGCCACCCTGTGGGTATGCTCAGCCTTGGTGCTACTGAGACTCTAGCCTCTAGGCTGCCTAATCCTGTCTCCTCTAGACTGCCTCATCCTGTCTCCTCTAGGCTGCCTCATCCTGTCTCCTCTAGGGTACCTCGTCCTGTCTCCTCTAGGCTGCCTCATCCTGTCTCCTCTAGGCTACCTCATCCTGTCTCCTCTAGACTGCCTCATCCTGTCTCCTCTAGGCTGCCTCATCCTGTCTCCTCTAGGCTGCCTCATCCTGTCTCCTCCAGGCTGCCTCATCCTGTCTCCTCCAGGCTGCCTCATCCTGTCTCCTCTAGGCTGCCTCATCCTGTCTCCTCTAGGCTGCCTCATCCTGTCTCCTCTAGGCTACCTCATCCTGTCTCCTCTAGGCTGCCTCATCCTGTCTCCTCTAGGCTGCCTCATCCTGTCTCCTCTAGGCTACCTCATCCTGTCTCCTCTAGGCTAGCCTCGTCCTGTCTCCTCTAGGCTGCCTCATCCTGTCTCCTCTAGGCTAGCCTCGTCCTGTCTCCTCTGACCATCCCAGCACACAACAGCTCCACTTCGCACCCGGTATTAGTTTCCCTGATCATCTCAGATACCTTCATGGTCCCCCAGGCTGTGCTGTAGGCTCTTGTGTTGCTCTGATGCATTCTACGAGTTCTTAGGAGCCTCCATGCCATGGTGTAGGACCCCTCTGGAGTCCATACTGGCCCCAGGGGTGCCGGACAGCCCAGGATTCTCTCCCCCATTGCTGCCTTTCTGAACTTGAAGCCCCATTGCCTTGTGTCTTTCAGGAATGGTTCTGGATGTGGTCACCACACACTAGCCCTGGAAGCACCTGAGATTCCAAGGAGAGGCACCATTCACTGGAGCACACTTGTCCACAGACTGTGTGGGTCCCATCAGCTGAGTTAACCTGCACATAGCAATGTGCTCAAACTTACACTTACAGACCTTTGGTACTGCCTGCAGGGCCCTGAGCCAACCTGGAGGTAGGAGAGCTATGCGTGGGTTATGTTGTGCGCTGGACCCTGGTCAGCCATATTCTCAGTTCCTTTGTGCTCAAGGCATGTCTGACAGGAGCCTTCGTGCCTGTCCAGGAACGTGGAGCCCACACTATTCTCTAATAAGTTTCACAGGGCCGCTGTGTGAGTCTCTCTGGTGCCTTATGGTGGTGGGAACTGAAGGCCTTAGGTCCCTAAGGAGTCTGCCAGCAGCCCTTTAGAACCTGCATGGTGGAGGCAGATGAACAGTGGAAGCAGTATTCTGCGCATACGCCACTTGAGGGCGCCACAGTGCCCTGGGCCTGCTGTGTCACTCAGCAAGCCTGCTCACTTAGGCTCTGAGACTCAGAGAGCTGCTGCCAAACACACTATTCCAAAGAGTCGGGACATAGCTCTCAATTTAGAAATCTAGGTGGGCAGGGTGCCAGAACCATGAGAGCCTCATGAAGACCTTACCTGGGGTGTGACCTCAGTTCTCTGGCCCTGTGTCCTGATCAGCATGACCCACATTCCCGCGAAGGGCTCTGGGGAGCTGCTGAAATGGAGGAAGAGAGGGAGGAGGAGGAGGAGAGTAAGCAGGACCAAGACAGGAGCACTGCTCACACTCACTGCTGTGACCCTTCCCACTGTAAGCTGAAGTAGAGGCCAGATACCCCTCCTCACAGGTCTGTCTGAGATGAGGCCAGCCAGAGAGACAGCACTTGGCTATGATTTCACATGCACAGGAGGGCAGAGTCCCAGATGAGCGCATGTGACATGTGGCATCATCTCCTCCCCAGAGTAGCTGCAGTCAGGGCTTAAGAGAGGCAGAGATTGCAGGTCATGTCAGCAGTGCCCACCCCCCTGCTGCAGGCCTGGGAATGGCACCTCTCAGTGCCCATCTATGTTGGGCCCATGGAGCAGCCAGCGGCTCACACTCATGTGATTTCATACTCAGGGCCGATCTGCTGCACTGCAGCCCATAGAGTCTGGACTCAGCTTCAGAGGCCAAGGCCAGCGGCTCTTTACTGGTCAGGACTCTGAGAATGTGGCTGCAGACAGTGTTAGCGACAGATCTGCCTGACCCTGCGTGGCTTCATATGAGATGTCCTGCTCCCTGAATGGCCATTCCAGCCCGTGCCCAGGGAGCATGGGCCTGGTCAGGCTCTCTGCTACCTGGCCCTATAGCTCACCTCTGCTCTTAGTGCATGTGGCCTGGCCGCTGCAGCTGCTCCAGGGACTCCCAGATGGCTTCTTCACACAGAGCCTCTCAGTCCCTGTGGGCTCATCCACGGACATCTCCATTCTCTATGCTGGGAGTCAGGCTGGATGCCTGCCTTGTGGGAGCCGCCATGGCTTTCAGAGTGGACTGGCAGGTGGTGGAGGGGCTGTTGTCTGCTGTTTCTGTTGTCCCCATTGCTCAGGGAGTTCCTGGTGCATGGTCAGGCCCAGCTCCAGTGGGTCACTAATGTAGGATTCCTGGTCCACTTCTTCTCTGAGTAGAAAGGAACACAAGAGCTGGTGTTGGAGGAAGAGGAAGGACCCCTGCATCCCTGGGTCAGTGGTATCAGAGTCCTGTCACCCTGCCAATCAGCTAGGCAGGCGGACAGGAAGTGGAAGGCGGGCGTTCAGGAGAGGAGGAGGAGCTGGGAGTTGACCTTTGAGCTCTGACAGTTAGTGGAAAGAAGCTGCTGGAGGAGGATGAGATTGGCAAGTGCTTGGGATGCAGCGGGTTGTGAGGATTAGAGTAGTTAGTTTTAGTTTACTTGTAGATTATTAGCAGTTTAGATTTTGCCCAGCGCAGTGCTTGCAGCTTTGAATTACAGTTCTGTCTCACTGTGTCGCTTATTTGTCTCTAGGTCACACAGAAATAGCAACTGATGGCTTCTTGACCATACAGATAAATTAACTGCAATACTCTCCAGTTCTCCACAGATTGTTCTAGCTGAATCATAGGTATATTTGTAAGGATTATTGAACCTTACAAAAAGCCCTGAGGCTGCACGAGATGGCATGGCACTTTAAGACGGAGAGTCGGTTTAGAATGGAGGCCTTCCTGGAGTTCTTAAGCTAACTGTTTGGAAGGCACAGAGAGCTGTTGGGATATGGCCTAGATGAGTAATGTCCTGGCAGAAGCCACCATCTTAGGCTAGGTGAAGTGACCCAGGATGGCTGGGGGGCACTGAGGGAGGGTACTCCCTGGTGAGAGGGGCTTAGGAGTCAATGTTGGGAAGCATGGAGTCCCCCCTTCTGAGAAGCCATGGATGCCAGTCCACCTCTACAGGAAGCCGTGGGGCCTGGGGCCAGCTGAGGGCATGGTGGGTTGTGGATAGCCCTGCTATAGATGCCTTTGTCTGTCTCTCACTAAAAAAAATAGCTTGCCTCCAGCCAATTCCCCACCACTGTTTCTTAACAATTATATTTTATTATGAACTCACTAACAGAGCATACCTCAATTACAACCCGACTAACCCAAAGAATAGGAAAAGGAGATTGAAGAACACAATAATGAAACCTTAAGGAGATCAGTTCCGAGGAACGAGCCTCCCGGAGTAGTCAGCAGGACCTCAGCAAACCCGCAATTCAACCAAGGTGGCTGCTAGAACCTGGAACAGTGGCCAAGGCCCAGAGCCTCAGCTGGAGCCCCGAGCCTCGAAGCTTCCCTGCAGCAGTTCTCTCTAGGAGCGTCTCTCCAAGTGTTAACGAACAGCCGAAACAACCCCGAGTCCTCTCCTCTCCTCTCTCTCAGTTCCTTCAGATTTGACCATCAAAGGGAAATGACCCACTGCCAAGGGTGCACAGAGTGACGCCAAGACGCCGCATGTCGACTTCCAGCCTGTCATACTTCCTGCCCTGGAAGAGCCCGGGGACTGCGTGTGGAGGACTACCACAAAACGTGTCTAGTTCACTGCCAGCAGTGAATTCAGTGCTATAACCAAAGCCTGCTATTTTAATGTTCTTATCTGCATCTAGTAACAGATTTTCAGCCATGAGGTCTCTGTGAGCAATCCTTTTTTGATGGCAATAATGAATGGCAGACACAATTTACTAAATTTAGGTCTTGCTTCTTTTTCCTTTATTCTTCCACATGCAACCAGGCAAATGCTTCTCCGCCCCTTGCCTATCCCATGATTACGCAGAGTGCTTTTTCCCATTTCAGCAGCCTTGAACAACTTCACTATGTTTGGATGATTTAAAATCTTTATTATTCTTACTTCTCTGAAGAGCTTTTGTAGACTTGTTGAGTTCAACTGGGTTTTGTCAATGATTTTTACTGCACTCTCTCAGCCTGTGAGGATGTGTTTTGCCAGTTTCACGTCTGCAAGATTCCCCTTGCCAATTGTTTTCAACAGTCTGTAGTTTCCCATGTGAGGCTGTCCATCCGCACAGGAAGCTGTTGAGTTTCTACACCGAGCTCCAGAGCGCCCGGTGCGAGAGGTGACTTCTTGCCTCCCGTCTCCACGTGAAGTGTGGTTTTCAGTGTCTTGTTCATTCACCGTGAACAAAGGGGTCCTAGTGGACATCTTATTGTGCTTTGATTCTGCACCACGCCAAGGCGAAAACAAAACTGCCTGAGCCAATGTTGGGGAGCATGGAGTCCCCCCTTCTGAGAAGCCATGGATGCCAGTCCACCTCTACAGGAAGCCATGGGGCCTGGGGCCAGCTGAGGACATGGTGGGTTGCAAATAGCCCTGCTATAGATGCCTTTGTCTGTCTCTCACTAGGAAGCAGCTTGTCTCCAGTCTGATTCCCCAGCGCTGTGGCTAAGCTTCTCATCCTCCTTTATATACAGCTCAGCTTTATGAACACGAGTATTTATGAGTACAAACAGGGAATGTGTTGTTCTATTTGTGATTTGGGGTCAGGACATTCCCAAAGGCTCTGCCTGGAAATCCCTGCCACTCACCAGTACGCACTCCCTCCCCGCAAACCGGTCAGTGGCCACCATTCCACCCTTGGAAAAGGTGTGGGAATTAACTGTAGTGGGACTTTAGTGGTGGGGAGGGAGGGGACTTGGTTGCTGGTGCCGTATGCTGGTGCCTGTGCTATCCTGTGGAAGGCTGCTCCTCCATGATTTTCCTCCCTGCTCAGCTGTCTCCTGCTGGACTCTTCCCCCATGGCCCCATAAACCCCTGCTTCTGTGTCATCATTTTAGTCTGTGGAAGTTGTAGGTTGGGGACAAGGGGTTTGTCCTGATGACAGTTAGTCAAAGGCATCCACAGCAGATGTCTGATGAAGGGCTAAGACTTGCCAGGTGTCCTCTCAGGGCCCTGCTCACTTCAAGGTAATGCTGGCAGAACTGGTGTGATCAGGCACCATGCTGACTCGGGATCACAGTATCTCCCACCCACCTCTGGGGACACACCACTTGTAAGTGGCTGGGTCTTTTAAACTTCCACGTTTCTAGACTTGAGGACCTGTTCTCGGTTAGCTCCAGGTGGAGATTGTTCCCAGGCAGTGGGGTGGGGGACTTGGTGAGGCATGGTTAGGCATCTCCCATTCTAAGTGGGAGGCCTGAAAGGCCATTGGCTGATGATGAGAGGGGTGGAGGTGGGATGCATCAATAAGCCCCATGACTCTTCTCCTTTACAACCAGAATGCTTGCTGGTCACCTCGAGGCTTAAGGAGCCAGTGGAAATAAGCCATGTTAGAAGACCCGAGTCAGGGAGCAGGGGCCAGCCATGAAAAGAAGATGGATGTTTCAGCACAGGTCCCCAAGGAGGACAGCACATCTGAGATCGTCATGGTAAGCCAGGCCAAGAAGCAGAGCCCCACACTGTTCCTAATGTACGTGGAGGGACAGGACGTGAACCCCTGGTCGTAGAGGTCACACAGCATTGTTGAAGGAAGGGAGACAGGTTTGGGCAACATGTATAACAACATGTCCCACAGAGAGTATCACAGGGTCATGGGATTATCTTTTCCTAAGAAGGGAATTTTCAGAAAATGGCATTTTTAGGATGGCAAGGTGAAACAGAAGGCCCCCTGAGTTCTCAGGCACCCCTAAAGCCTACGCTTGTAAGGAACTCGACCCCTGTCACTGGCAGACTGTTCATTGCTCTCCTGGAGCAGATGGCTTGCTGGTGCCAGGGTTTTCTCGGGACTGAGGACAACCCTAAGTTGGAGTTACACTTTGCATCTCAAATGTCTCCCAAAGATCACAGGTGTTACACTGACTGCACCTGGCCATGCTAATGGCAGAGGGCAGAGACAGGTGTAATTAGTAATTAGTGTAGTTAGCTGGGTCATTCTGTTATGCTCTTAATTAAGGGGGCTGCTGACATCTCAACCCACTCTGTCTCTCTGTGTCTCTATGTGTCTGTGTCTATCTGTCTGTGTCTGTGTCTGTCTGTCTGTCTGTCTGTCTGTCTGTCTGTCTGTCTCTCTCTCTGTCTGGTCGTCCTAAAGTGAGCACTTTTGCTCTGTCACTTTGATCTGGCCACAGTGTTCCTGTTTCATCACTGGCCCAAAGTGCTGGAGCTCAGCAAGCATGACCTGCAAGCTTTGCACAGAAGCCTAAACAAAACCCTGGTCCTCACAGGTCGGCATTCTGTGACAGGGAGCTGACTGACACAGTGGAGCCTCTGCCAAGAATCTCTTAGAAACACACTTTCTGGATCTGGAAACTTAACAGTTCTTCACTGGAGATTCAAGGACCCCAATTCCATGTGTCCCCTGGGAACCCTGTCTCTACCTGGAAGATCTGAATTGCTGGTTGCATTTTTGACACTTTTTGTTGTGGAGGAATATCACACCATGCCCTCATCAAAATCTACAATTAACATATGTTAATTAAAAAACAAATGTTTTAGGTACCATCGCACGTGGAAGAAGGGCCCAGGGTTAGCCTTGGTTGGCAGAGGTGCACGTCAGGTCCCTGCACGCTCTGCCGTCATAGTTCTCTGCCCCAAAGCCCCCAAAGCTGGTGTTAGTAGCAGAGTTCCCAGAAAGGAAGAAGACACTAAAACTATGATGCAATCACTTGCTCATTGTCCGGCACTGGGTGAAGTGGTATGGTCATCAATTTCTTCTCCGATGTGTACCAGTCTCCCTTTAAGATTCAGTGCATCTGTGGTGCGGTCTTACTCTTGGGAGATAATCCCTAGGGAAGGAAAGAGTTTTTCTCCTCACCACTGAAAGAAAAGAAGACAGGCTTCTTTACACAGCATGCTCTCTGTGTCTGTCACTGTCTCTGTCTCTGTCTGTCTCTCTGTCTCTTACTCTCTGTCTCTTTGTCTCTTTCTATGTCTCTTTCTCTGTCTATGTGTTTCTCTGTCTCTGCCTCCCCTCCCTCCCCTCTCTCTCTCTCTCTCTCTCTCTCTCTCTCTCTCTCTCACACACACACACACACACACACACACACACACACACACACACACACACACACACACACACACACACACACACACACACACACACACACACACACACACTCCTCAGGGCTGACATTACCCAGAGAGGCGGCTTGGAGCTGTGTGGGGACACCCTTGTCAACACTGAGCAGGAGATCCTTTGCAGTGTGGCAAGAGAAAGGACAAACCCTGGAGGTCTGGGGCAGCATCTAATGGGAAAGCAATGGGGAGGTGTTCCTAGACCAGACCTTGTTAGCCACAGTAGCATCCAGGTGATAGGTGCCACTGTCCTGTGATGGGCACAGGGGCCTCTGTCTCCCTGGATCTGCCCTTGGGGGCAGAGAGGCAGAAGAGCACGCCCCTCAGTCAGTTCTTACCGCTTGCCTGTTGGCCATCAGCTCTTCGATCCTCAAGCCAGGAAGCACATGGGAGCGGCCGATGCTGATGTCTCAGGGTAACTGTTGTGTATGCAGCTGGGTCTATAGATCAAGATGAGCAGATCTGACAATAAAATTGCCACCCTGTAATATAGAACCACACACACTGACACGTACATACACACATCACACACACACACACAAACTAGCAGACACAAAACCTAGTTGCATTTTGCAAGTAATATCCTTCATGCTGGACAGTCTCCATTGTCAGATAATAAACCATGGTGATTGTGTTTCGGCTCTCTGGGGAAATGACACAGGCCCAGAGAGGTTAAGTGGCCTCTCTGAGGTCTCCCAGCAAGGAAGTGAGGAAGCCAGGACTAGGGTCTGGGTCTTAGTCATTTTCAGACTCATAGTGGCAGCTCCTTTTTGACTGTCCCCAAGAGGAAGGCTGAGGAAGAGCCGTGAATTTCTTTCACAGACATGTTCTAGCCATGCCTATGCCTCACCATGCGTGAGATGTAGCTGGGGCATGTGCAGTCAGTCCTAGAAGACACACTTGGTCATGATGGCTGAAGCTGTGGACATCTGGCTTTCTCTATGGAGGTGAATGACATCCCAGAAGTCCCCAATCTCTCAGGGGCAGACTCTGTTTTGGGGGATGGCACTCCCACAGGGTACCTGAGATGTGCGTGTCACTCTCGTTCCACCCCAGGGGCTGCAGAAGCAGATCTGTGACCTTGCAGCAGAGCTCACTAGACAGGCGTCCTGGTGGTGTGCAGCGCACAGAGACCTCCAAAGCCAGATTGACGCCTTGATGAAGGAGAACCAGGAGCTCCGTGAGGAACTGAGGGCTTTGAAGCAGCAGGGCACGGAGGACCCAAAGCCCCCCGAAGCCTCAGCACCTGCAGCAGAGGCAGCCTGGTACTCTGGTACCGCAGATTTTCTGCATTACAGAAATAGCAGCATGCAGGCATGCTGCCTCAGCTGGGTATCCTGTGAGGGCTTACTGTGTGTCCCTCAATTGTAAATCACACAGAAGTGACAGTGAATCTTGAGTGGGTCTTCCTGGGAGCCTTGGGGACAGAACATGTCCCCACCTATCTCCAGGATACTCACAGGCTCGGATGGGACAGCTGCACACATGGCCTGGCCTCCTCAGGACTCCAGGTTCCTACTTTACCTTAACTGATGTGCTGGATCCTGTCATTAACTCCTCCAAGGCACAGGGGAGGCAGGACTCAGATCTAACCCTGTAATGTAGTGACTTGGAGCTGGCTGCTGTCACTGGTGGAAGCTGGGAGGGGTCCTACAGGAGATTTTATATAGATGTTGCTATCATGTTGTCCCCACTACCCCTTGCTCATGTGGGCAAGAAAGGTGTCGTTCCACATCTCTATCTGATGTCAGGCTGTCCTCGCTGTCAGAGAGCTCTTTGTTCTAGAGAACAGTCCTCTCTAGGAATATTAATATTCAATTAAGCCATTTTCCTAACAAGTTGGCAAGTCAGCCATTCCCACAGGGACAGAGAAGCCAGAACTTCATTTGCTGCTGCCGCTGCTGCTGCCACCGCCCTGTCTCTTCTTGGGCCATGTGTCTCAAATCACCTCAGCTGTTACTCAGGACCAGACTGAAAGCACAAAGCACCAAGCCCCTGACCTGTGCCTGCTGCCTGCCCTCCGGACCTCATTCCTGCACCTCGTTTCTGAGGGGACGCTCTGTTCTGCCCTAGGCAAGGTGTCTTCAGTCTCCTCAGGGAATGTCTTATCCTCCTGTCCACTGTCTCCAGCCTCTCCTCCGCTCAGGCTGGGGGCAGGCTTGGCCTCTGCTGAGGTTCTTTGGGAACATTTTTTACCTTCTCAGTCTCAGTTTAATAAATGCAGGGGTCAGTCCTGGTACATTGGAGGCCTTGGTCCAGTGTCGGTGTCCACTGGAGTGCCCTTCAAGGTGGAAGGCCTGGCCCAGTGGCTCTTCTGCCTCCTCTTTGACCAGCCTTCTGGCCACAGGCAGACTGCTGTTGACCTGAGGATGACCTGAGCAATGAGCCAAGGGCAGGCTCACTTCCCCTCCTCCTTGGTGTCAGAGGGAAAGCCGCAAAACCTTCTGGAGAAGGAAATGAATTCACGACAGGAGCCCTGGCTCTGCAGCCCTGCCCCTGGAGAGCCTGTCCTTTCGATGAGCCATAGCATGCCGTGGTCTGGTTGTATTTTCATTTTTTCAACTAGTCTTTGATATCCTCCTGGCCTTGGAATTCTATATATCACATGGCCTTTAGACCTGGAGGGTCAGGACCTGGGGATCATTTCCATGGAATGAATAGGGAATCTCTCTGTCTCTTGCCTGTGTTAACACTCAGTGACTCTTGGTAGATACTGAGGGCTAATCAGGTCCTTGTGTTCTTTGTACAGTTCCAAGGGGATAAAAAAACTTTCCAGACCCAACCTGCCTTCACAGCTCTGGTGTGGTAACGGCATCAAATGGGACCTTCAGACTACCATGAAATATATAACTCCTGAAGCCCATACATTGACACTGAGACCATCATAAAATCTTCCTGGGAAGAGAGGGTGTCAAAATAGCAAGTGCCACATTGCAGGATCAGCCTCTGCCCTGGGTGGACTAGGGTTCCAAGGCCAAAATCAATTATTTTGACTTTTCCGTTCTTATCTACCAAGAGGTGATGGAGTTTGAGGTCCCTGTGGACTATACCCTGGTTTTAGCAATAGCTCACAGCTGCCAAAATTTGTCTTGTATATTTCCCTGGCCTCGTCCTCTTCCAGGTGGCCAGACTCTCAGATATATTGTTAATTACATATTCGAGATAAACAGTAAGGCTTGTTTTTTTAAAAAGTTGGGTGGCTTTGGTAGTTGTTAAAGTAGTTGTTAATGTAGCTCATCCAATCCAAGGTTTTAACCTGTACACAGATTTGTTAGAGCAATGTTTGTCCGGTGTCTCTCTCTTTAGCTTTAGCCTGATAGCCAGGCTCTTTGTGGGGGACAAGAGAGCCACTGGACGCAAGGAGTCACTGGGCACCAGAAGACATTTAGTTTGGTAGCCTGGCTATTTGGGATCTTAAGGGGGGGAAAAAAGACATTTGATTAGCAGGGAGTCGAACCTGGGACCTTTTGTTTCACAGTTTGAAACCTTGTCAGTTGAGCTGTTGGATCACTCTGAGAAAAGAGATGGCCCAAGGGAACCTTTGAGAGGAATCCTGATTTAAAAATGTGATAAGTTGTATTGTTGAGGCCCTGCCCTGGATTCTAGAGGATAGGGAAATATATCAGTTATGAAGACTGGAGGAGGAAGAGTGTGGATAACTCTCGGGGGCTCTAGGATGGAGCGCAGCCTTCCAGAGGCTGTAGTCCTCAGCCCTGGGAGATCTGCTGTCTTGAGTGAAGTCAAGAGCCACTAGTGTGACGACCCCGAGCCACCTTACCCCAGCCATTTCAGAGAGTACATGTAGAGGCAGCCAGCCTGTGGCCAGGCGGAGGGCGGGCCCATGTCAACTTTATTTTTATGGTTATCTTTGTACCTCTGTCCTTTGCTGGGGGGTGGTTGAGCAATGGGAATAGAGGGATGGAGGCCAGAGAGAGAGCAGGACACCTCCAGGCACTAGCGTTCTTGCAGCGCTGAGCCGTGGCCAGGATAGACAGTCTAGGGGAAGGACTGAGTTTGGGTCGACACCGCCCAGGGAAAAGCGGGCAGCACACTTCACTAGACCTGACATGCTTGAGCTTACTTTTGCAGCCTGAAGCTAGGTTGGACCAGCTGTGGACAGGGTCGGGCCTTAGTTTTGCATTTGTGCTGAAAATGGCAGAGACTCCTATGGACTTTACTCTGGACAAACAGGGTCTTCCCTGACTAGAGTAATTTGGTTGTAGAGGCTTCTACTGGGGATACCTTTGGAGCCCTGAACCTAAGGGGGCACTAGAGCTTTCGTGGCCTGCCTTCTTCCTGGAAGAAAAGTCCATAGCCACTGCCTTTTGTGGTTGAGGACTGAGGTGGGTTTGTTTACAATAGGATTGACTTGTTGATATGGTTTTAAGCAGGTGCTGTTAAGGAAAGGGATTGTTTTACTTTTAAGTTTGGATTGTACAGAAACAATTTGTACAATAAAATATCTTCTGCACCTCTGTGAAAAAGGGTTTGTGGCTAAAAAGCTTAAGGAGCCCCCATGGAGGGTAATCTGGGTCCTGATTCTTCCTGCCTGGGAATACTGGGGATTTTAAAATTCTGGTCCCCAATAGGAGTCATGAGTAGAAGTGGCAGAATCTGTCAGGAATTTAATCTGAGTTTTTTTAAATCTTGTCACAGAATCATGGAGATTACAAGGCTATTCTGCGGGCTTCTGTTTTGTTTTGTTTTGTTTAAATTTTTTGGTTTGGCTGTTGAAGGGGGTAGCTCCATTTAGGAGAGTGAGAAGCAAGGATTGTTTTGTCCACTTTGCCTGGAAGTGGACTAGAGTGACAGTAGCCTGTGTTTACAATGGAGCTCTGGGGGTAGCTGGGTTATTGAATTGGGGAAAGGGAGGTAGGGCTGTCAGTGTGTAGCCCTCATAGAAATTTTTGGGGGAGGATTCAGGAAGGGTCATATATTGAATTGGTCCCAAGCATTGGAGGATCATATTTAAGATGGATGGAAATTGGGGAGGTGTGGTTTTACTCTGACTATCTCTATTTTGGACGATGCATAGGAGCTATAAATATTGTGCATGGTCATAAAAGGTGTCAGTTTTTATGCGCCACCCTTTTCAGAAGTTGCCTATGGCCTTAACCTGAGGGTCCTTCTGATGTGCTGAACTGTTTCCCATGGTGAGAGAAAATGATAGCAAGTGCTGCTGAGGACGGTCGACCTTCTCCAAACAACTGCTTCTCGAGGGATTCGCCACCTCAGCAAACACAAGCCTAGCCACCATTTCAGAACTGGCAACCGCCCTACATGGCTTTTACTTGGTCGCTGTGTAACCAGTTTTTGTTCAGAGAGGTTAAAAGGTCATTGCCCACACCCGGTTGGGCAGTCGGGGTCCAGAGCTCAGGTTAGGGAATCTTCCGGCCAGTGTCAGAGAATTGCCCTGACCAAAAGGCTTCAGTTATTCCATAAACCCTATCTGGACCCGAGTGAGGGCTCTGACCAGAAAAGTAGGAAAAGTAGATATAAAGATTTTTACCCCCCTGAAGCCTTTTTAGGCATGGGAAAACTTACCCCTTTGTCGTGAGCAGTATTTTTACTTTTCAGCAGTGGATGAAGATGTTGCCCCACGGCTGGCACCAACTGTGGGTTCCTTTCTCCCGGAGGCTGGGCTGAGAACCTGGCCACAGAGTTTTCTTTAGGCTTCTGGAGGCTAACTGAGGAAGGCTGTGTCCCTAGGGAAGCCTCTTCAGCAGTGAGGGAGCATTAAGGTCAGAACCCCCAGCTCCAGGGAGCACAGGGCGGCTGCGCACTTAGTCAGGAGTCCAGTGTCCCTTGCAGCTGAGGACAGATGCCTGGGACTTGTGAAAAGGCCAGATAACTGAGAGAGCTTGGTTAAAATAAAGACAATTGAAAGTCGGAGAGCTATATTTTAATTCACTAAGTCAAAGACAGAGGTAAGGAGGGGGAGACCGGGGAGTGAGCGCCCCCACCCCAGCCGCCTGGGCTTTTAAACCAAGGGTATCTAAATTGCAGGAGCCATACCCAGGATACCCAGACACCCAGGGCTTGTCTCCAGGGCAGCTTTGATAGGTGTTTCTTCAAAGAGCCATCTTTTGACACCTTTTGGCCTCAAGTCTGTGCTGTTTGCCTTGGAGGTTTCCCTGCAAGGAACTAGCCTTTTAACACAGTTTGACCTTGTGGACTGTTGTCAGGGGGTTTAGGGGAATGGGGGGTGGGGGATACCGCCTATTTCCAAGAAGGAAGCTTACAGGATGGGGCGTCTCTTCCAGCTAATACAAAGGCCCACACCCAAGCACAGAGGGCCCTCCGGGAACCCCTGCCACATACATGGGAGATATTAGATCCTTGCTGGTATAAGACACCTGATCACGCAGCATTTGGAGATATTCAATTGTTTACATTGCTAAAATTTGGGTTTTTGTCTTCTGAATTTATGGTCATTATGTTCCACGGTCACTCTCAAAAGGCAGAAGCCGCTGCCTCAGGGATGTCTGACCCTATTTTCTGAACATGGCTTTTAAATTGTTGATTCCGTGATTTAAAAAAAAAAAAAAAGGTAGGGCCATAGCCTCTCCACCATCTTAGCTAAGGGCAGTCACATAGCTGGGAGCCATCTTGCTATAGCTTTGCTGCCATCTTGGCTAAGCGCAGTCACATGACTAGCAGCCATTTTGGTCGTGGGAGACTCAGGCCTCTCTGTTGAAGGCTGCCAACTGCAATCAGTCGCCTTGCTCAGCACCCAGGGCAAGCTCTGTCCTTTAAGCTAGCTCTTGCTGTTCAGAACAGGTTTTGCATGTTCATATGATGAAATGTGGCAGAATCAACAAGACTGCCAGTCCATCAGTGAACTGTATCTATGATTTAAAGTTTTGCTTTGATATTAGTTCAGAAATCTATTTAAAGTTACACTAATAACATGCAGTTTATGGTCAGCTATGTCAGTGACTCAGTTGCCTGATAGTTAATGAAACAATTCCAAGAGAATGATGCCTCATTCCCTGAGTGGAATAGATGGTTTTTGGTTGTTCGAATCTTAGTATAGTGATATAAAATTAAGGTTATATTTTTATTACAACATACTATGTATCAATTCTTTTAAGATATTGTGCCTTTGTAATTCTTAAAAATTCTCTGTGCATTGCCAGGCGTGGTGGCGCCTACCTTTACTCCCAGCGCTTGGGAGACAGAGGCAGGTGGATTGTTGTGACCTTGAGGCCAGCCTGATCTACAAAGGGAGTCCAGGACAGCCAGGGCTGCACAGAGAAACCCTGTCTCAAAACAAACAAACAAACAAACAAACAAACAATTCTCTGTGTAGATCCATTCCTTTTAAAAGCTACTATCACAAACTATTTAGGATAATTAAAGCTTATGGTTTTGTTAGGTACTAGTTCAGTTAATCACAGGTGTTTTCTAAAATAATCAGCCAATATATAGCTAAAAACAAGCAATTCAGATATACTAAAATTACACAGATGTGGTCCTCTAGCATTTATCTGCAGATTGTAGATTATAACATTCTGTTTTATGTTTGTGAGATGCAGTTCAGAGCAGATAGCTAAAGACAGACAAGGACTGACCACAGATAGACTGGCCCTCAAGCTTGTCAGAGATCAGCTGAATATGGCATTAAATATACTTAAACTAATTATGACACAGAGTCCTATATCCTAGCAGTAACCTCCAGGATCTCTAAGAAGATTTGGCATGGCAGACAAATTCAACCCTGGATTGTGGTTTCTAAGCATTGGGCAAAACTGCCCCAACGCTTCACCTGGTGCTGGGCCCAGTGTGCACTGTGGACAGCAAGCTGGACATCTGGAGAGTTACTGTTTCACGTTGCTGAATACAAGGTGAGGTCAGTCTCTTCTGTGTTCTCCTTCCACAGAAACAGTCTCTTGTCTTCTGTGCCTCTGTGCCTGATGGCCAGACTGTCTCTGCCCATGGTGCCATGTTACTACAAGAGACAACTGAGACAGCTGTCTAGGTACCAGGACATGGCTAATCATCTCTGTCGTTTTGGTTGGTACATAAAATCATCTAGGTTTATCCTTCTCCGGTCTCTGATTACATTGATGGCTGAGCTAATGGTAGAGGACAATTAGATCTACTGTTGGTACATTAGTCAATTCGTTAGCTAGCAAAACTACTAGGTCTCCTCTCTTATTAAAAAAGGCAAAAAGGCTTGTTTTGCTTACAGACTTCATGTTAAACGGTAAACAGTTTTCGGTAAAACTTTTTATTATTCCTTCTTTTAGATGACTGCACTCAGTATTCAACTGCCTGTGTCTCTTAGTGAATAACTGGAAAAAAAAACAGATGTAGTTTATATAAGGTCTGAGAATATGAAAGTTTAATATATGTTAACCTGAAGTATATGAAGGTCGGAGAAAGTGTTTAGGGGTTGATAAATGCAAGTTATAAAATAAATATTTGAGGGTCTAAAAAAAGCATCCAAATGTTGGTAAGTGTGAATTATAAAAGTTAAAAGATCTTAAGAAAAGTTTTAAGGCACATAAATGCAAGTTACATATTAAAATATATGAAAAATGAGATCAATAGAGTTCTGATAAGCTGCTGGAGTACTGATTGCTTATTAATAAGTCCCAGGCTCAAGATTTTAATTTCCCTTTCGTTGTATTCTGAATATAGACTTAAGGGTGCTTCTTCTCGTGCTAAAAACGAGTCTGATATGTATATCAAGTCCTCTGGACTGAAAGAAAAATGTTCATGCTTTTACTGGGTTTCAAAGGCATAAGCCTACTCCAGCTGTTTTATAGACACAATTTTAACTTCTGTCCCTAGTCTGTATTTGTCTCAGCAGATTTTTACCTGGCTAACAGACTCCATCCAGAGCTGCTGAGATCTGGACCTGCTGGAAGCCGATGTAAACCAGTCCTGTAGATATGACTACTCCCTGTCTCTTCAACTGGATCAGCTAAACAGCTGCTTTTCATAAGTGCCCCCTTAGCCTGTACTAGCTTTCCAGCCTTTCTAGGCCCTGACAACAGCGCCCCTAGTGTCAGCAGGAAGAAGTTACAGCAGAGAAGGACCTCGCCCGTTGTCCCACTTTATAGGCTGAAATGCTAAGTCAAGGGCAACACTCTGTCAGGAGGGACAAATGGCACAAGAAAATAGGCTCTTAGTTCTGCTTAAACCAGTCATGCTTTGTGCCTCCTTATATCAAGCAAAGATCGGATGCCATGCAGCTAATGGTCACAAGGGCATAATACCTGGCCCTACAACAGGCCGACTCAAAGGAATAAGTTTCAGGAAGACCCATGATTGGGCCTTGAGTGAACCTGTGGTGGTGTTGGGGGGTGGGGGTGGAAATGAGATACCAGAAGAAATAAAATTAGATTTCAGGGTGAAGACGCAGGCCTACAGGCGACAATCTGGCCAGCTACATGGAGTAACTGGGGCTGCATTCCCTTCTGAGCTAACCCACACCATTCCCACTGGATGGCACTGAAACTGTGGCCAAAGGCCACACAGCCAGGTGGGCCGCTGGAACCATGTATAGCCTTGACACCTATCTCAGGGTCATAAAGTCCCTTGAAGAAACAGACTTAAGGAGATTTGGGCTCACAGCTACAAAGAAGAGCCCCAGCAGAGATAGCACTGCCTAGCAACTGACCCAAAGAGTCCCCCTGGAGATAAGAGTTGCTAAGAGACCCGGTTTTATGGCCATGTTCCTCTCTTCCCACTGGAGAGAGGGTTACTAAGAAACCAGACCCTTCCCTGGATATGGCAGTGGACAAAGAGAACACAGAAAGCTCAGCCGTGGGTGGTCTGGGCGCCTTTCTCTGTAGCCTGTCCCCTCTGTACATTAGGCCTCTTTGTGTTACTCAACCAATGGGTGCTTGCCAGACTGGAACTCCCCTGCTTTGGGGCACTGGGAGGGATAGGAACCTATAAATTTACCCTCAGCTCAGTGTTCAGAGCTTTTTCTGGATACCGCTGTGTTGGTGACCATCAGAGCCTGGCTCAAGTCAAAAAAAATTAAAGGTCCTCATATGTATTGCATTGGTATCAAGTCCTGGTGGTCTTTTGGGGGGCGTTCTATCTATCTGTGTACAGCAGTGTCACACTAGCCCTTTAGCAGACCGCTTTCATAGACCTCTCTCATTTCACTCTACTGTCACCAAGGAACTCCACTGACTCTTGTCACGGACCCAGCTTTAGCCCTTGTTGTGAATTTTTCTGTCCCTCACTACCTGGGAACCTCCCTCCCAGTGGCGTTCCCCAACATGGATTCTGGAAGGTAAATCACATCGTATTTCCTGCCCTCCATTGTGGTCTCTGCCTCCCCCCCCCCCCCTCAGCCTGGTAACAACTCGTAGAGGTCTCCTCCCGCTGCTTCTCTACTCACTAGAGATTTCAACTCCTGCTTTACACTCCGGGTCCCCATCCGTTTACCCATGTCAGTCCACATTACTCTTTGACTTACACCAATCTATTTGCCCATCTCCAATCCCTGGAGAGCCTGCCCCTCCTCCTACCCTGGGGCTGTAGAGATGAGAGGCAAAATGGCTGCATGGTCAGCAGCTCAGCAGGAGCTGTCCATGGTGACTATTCCTGCTTCAGCCCACTGCTATGAAAACCCAACACCTTTCCTGACTCAGAAAGCCTGCTGCTGCTTTTACTGCTGTCGACAAGGGAGCTGTCCTCCTGCAGCCTACTGCCTTCTCAGAGGACTCTTTGTAAATTCTGGACACCTTATAAACAAGGTAGAAAGTGGCTAGACCTCTGCCTGAGAAAGTTCCAGCAGCCCATCACCCCCACACCTCTGTAACTGGCATCTCCAGCTCCTCAGTAGAACGCATTCTGCATTATGGTAATTTGAGATGAGGAGTCTGGACAAAAGCCCATCACTCCCTGAGCTTCCCCCAGCTCGGGCTTGAAATCCCACCAGTCCACACTCTGGACACCCCTGCCCCAGACAGCTCCATTCCCAAAGAAACCCTGTATGAGGGCTGTGTCTGCCCAGTTCCCTGCTGTCTTCTCTGAGGAGCAGAGGCAGCGACTTCTGGATTTGTCCCTCCAGTAAATAAGAGATCTCTGCCTGATGTGACTTCTTCATCAGAAAAAGAAGGAAAAGGAACAGGAAAAGGAGAAGATGAGAAAGAGCAGAGCTCAAGCTCCAAGGTTCCTCAGCTCTTCAGGGTTTGGGGAAGCCCTCCCCTGGGAGCTGCATCGTCTCTGTTGAGGAGGCCTCCTCTCAGAGCTGTGTGGTTCCTGTGCACCCATACCTCAGGATAAACTTGGAACACTGTCCCACTCCAGAACTATGAGATTCCTGGGCTCCGGTGACTCACAAGATGTACACACACACACACACACACACACACACACACACACACACAGACACACACACACACACACACGGACACATGCAGGCAGACACACAGATACACACAGATGTACACAGAAAAGCAAACCTATATACACATAACACAGGAACAGGTGCACACACAGAAACCCTGTAAATACACACCCACTTACACTCTGACTCATACACAAATACACAGCACACATACAAATCATTAAATCCACACACTACCTCACTAAACATCACAAAGTTGCACTGGGCTCCACTCTGCAGCTCCTCTCAATGCACCAAAAGAAATTCAGGCCAAAGCCTCAACACACAGCAGAGGCAGCCAACACTCTGGTACCGCAGATTTTCTGCATTACAGAAATAGCAGCATGTAGGCATGCTGCCTCAGCTGGGTATCCTGTGAGGGCTTACTGTGTGTCCCTCAATCGTAAATCACATAGAAGTCACAGTGAATCTTGAGTGGGTCTTCCTGGGAGCCTTGGGGACAGAACATGTCCCCACCTTGTCTCCAGGATACTCACAGGCTCGGATGGGACAGCTGCACACATGGCCTGGCCTCCTCAGGACTCCAGGTTCCTACTTTACCTTAACTGATGTGCTGGATCCTGTCATTAACTCCTCCAAGGCACAGGAGAGGCAGGACTCAGATCTAACCCTGTAATGTAGTGACTTGGAGCTGGCTGCTGTCACTGATGGAAGTTGGGAGAGGTCCTATGGGAGATTTTTATATAGATGTTGCTATCATGTTGTCCCCACTACCCCTTGCTCATGTGGGCAAGAAAGGTGTCGTTCCACATCTCTGTCTGGTGTCAGGCTGTCCTTGCCGTGAGGTAATCACTCATGGGTGAGTTCTTAAATGCTCACTGACTGCACAATTCGGCTCCTCCTCATGTGACTGGCTAGAAACAGCATCTGCAACACAAACACACATCTTTGAGCAATAGCAACTACAAATAATGCTGTGAAAGCCAGTTTCATATTTTCCCAGGGATACCTGTATTCAAACACAGTTCTAGGAAGAGTGTGCAAAGGTCTGGCAGGTGTAGACACGTGGGTGAAGTGCAACACTGTAAAGTTAGCACTGGAGACATGGTGTTGAAGGGTCACACTGCCCCTTCCTCCTCAGAGGACAGTGCACCTTGAAACACCAACCTCACACTTGTAGACAGCCTCCAGTGCAGGAAGAGAAGGTCTTTGGCCAGCCGTGAGTGTTGTGTAACCCAAGGCCTTCTGAAAAGTCATGTGGGGATTTAAATGAGCAAACCATATAATGCGGAAGATAATACCCCCAACTAGACATCTTATCCCACCAAATAAATCCTCCAATGCCAGGAATGGATTGCATCTTGTTATGTCATTGGCCAGAGGGGAGCCATGGAAGTCCCCAAATGTACCAGGCCGTTGTTGACACTACTGGTTGTTCTCAACAACCTGATGGTAAGGCTCTGTTCCTGAAGACACAATATCCTCACTGAAATGGAGAAACGGAGCTGTTGCCCATCTAGAAGCTTCTCCCCTACTGACTAGCACTCCTGGTGCTCTAAGGTACCCTGCGTGCCACCAGACAAGAAAGCTAATCGCCAATATCATCCACGACACACCCATTTACCTAAACAGAGACTGCCTGCAAGAAGTATTGGTGCAGTCGTGGCACAAACATTATGGGAGTCACCAGCCACTTCTTCACTGAATTTAAGGCCCACTGCACAAAATGGAACCCACACCTGACACTGATAAACTGACCAAGAAACGGGGACTGGATAGGTCCTGTGTCTAGGAGAGCTCCAAACACAATTATCCTGTAAAGGAACACATCAATAAAGTGAGTCCTGATAACACACTGCTGTGTCCATAGATGAGAGCCTGGCTTGACCCGCATCACAGGCATCTCTTCTCGCAGTAGATAGTAGTTAACGTAGAAGAGCACAAACGGGCAAGGTGGAGAGCGAGGCTTTGGGGCTGTCATCATCACTCCCCTCCCCTCCCAATGGGGAAGAGGGGGTGGGAAGGTTGTAGAAGCCAGAGGTGATGGCTGACTACACAGAAACAGCCTCACACAGACACAACAGGGCTGCTACACCATGAACTCACAGAGATGTGACAGCACCAAGACCTGCACAGGCTCCACCTGGAAGGAATCCCAGCACTGAGGAGGGATTGGACACCAGGCGCTATGTACAAACAGTGCCAGCTGGAACCCTTGTCAATGGAGTGTCGCTGGCTGTGTCAACCACACTCCAGGGCAGGCTCTATGCCCAGGAGTAGTTGACCAACACAAAACAAATCCCATTTCTTTTTTGTTTGTGTTTGTTTTGTGTGTGTGTGTGTGTTTTGTTGGGGGTTTTGTATTTTTTTATCTAGTTTGTTTTGATTTTCATTTTGTTTGTCAGGGTTTTGAGAGAGAGAGAGAGAGAGAGAGAGAGAGAGAGAGAGAGAGAAAATGAATATGAAGACAGGCAGGGGGCAGGTAGGGAGGAAGGGAGGATCTGGAGGGAACTGAGGGAACAGAAGAAAATCACAAAAGATATTGCATGAAAACCTTTAAGCAAACACTGTGAAACTGTTGTGTATTTCCTACTTCCCAGCATGCTCCTCTGAAGTCCTGTGATTTAAGGACAGGAGGACGAGAGTTGTTTGGTCCTAGTCTTTGGGGTCCTGTGATGGTCTGGAACTGATGGTAGCCAGATGCAGGAAGCAGGAAGCAAGCGCTGGTCACAGGTGTCTGAGCCACAGTGTAATCTCACCAACACACAGGGAATCCAGTCCAAGTCTCTTACTCAAGCCATTATTAAAGCGTTCCAATATTAGTGAGCAGATTAAAGTGTGACCCGCCCGCCTCGCTGTGCCCTTTAAGCCTGAGCGCCCTTGCCCTCAGGTGTCCTTGCCTGCCTGTGGTGGGTGTGCAGTTGTTGCTTTTCTGCAGGGGAATCCTGTGTGTGTGGTTTTGCTGCTAGTTTGGGGGCCACAGCAGAACAGATTACGAGTAATCAATATGTGAATGCAAGCAGACTGCTTGGCAGACGTGTGTGTGAAGGGAAATAGCGTCTGGGTGAATCGCTAAGCCACACTTCAAAACCAATGATTTTTAAAAATAGGACTAAGGCTAGACTTGCTTTTCTTGAAATTTGTTAAAATTGGTTTTATGCCCTTTATTCACCCTCTCTAGACTACGGATTGTAAACTCTTTGTAGATTACAATCTACAGAGTGCAATGGCTCTGAACTGAGACTGGGGGAGGGTTTCTGAGACCAGCTTCTCTCCTGCTCCCCTGGTCAAGTGACAACATGGGATTGTCACAGTCCAGGACACAAATCCCCCACATTGTTTCTAGCCAGTGTACATAAGGATAGAGGGCATCGATTCAGACGAAACAACATCTTGGGATGACAGAGATGATGCTCCTTCTGGAAGTCTTCAAAACAGGAGCACAATGGCCACAGGAGGATCAGAGTCCTCAGAAGAAAGACTGTCCTTCATGTCTTTGCATAAGAAGGTGACCTTAGGAACTTGTACTGTTGAGTATAGTCTGTCTGTCCTGCCCTCTCCTCCTTCTCCCTCTCCCCTTCCGTGTGTGTGTGTGTGTGTGTGTGTGTGTGTGTGTGTGTGTGTGTGTGTGTGTGTATGCCCATAGAGGCTAGAAGAGGGTGTGCTAGATTCCCTTAAGCTAGAGTGACAAGTGGTTGTGAGCCATCCAACATGAGTGTCATGTTGTGAGCCAAACTGGGGCCCTCTGAAACAGCGGCAACAGTTCTTAACCACGGGGCGGGCCCCTGGGCCTCTACCTCACCTTGTGAGTCTCCAACTGAGCCTGGCCCTTCCCCTGACTCCTCTCTGCAGCTAGCAAGCTTCCTGCCTCTGTTTTCTGGGTGCTGGGATTACAGGTCACACCTGATCTCCTGTGGGTCCTAGGGGTCTGAACACCTGTTCTCCTGTGGGTCCTACAGGCTGGCTTTATGACTCCCTTTGTGCCAGGTTATGCACCTGTCTTCCAAGTTCCTGCAGAGTCACCTTGGCAGAATATCACCAGAACCACCTTCTGACACCACATTCCTGGACACAGAGTCCTTGCCTGGTGAGAAGGGTGAGGCGGCAAGGGACCAGTTGCTACTGGATGCTCCCGGGGAGGGATGGCCACGGGGATCTGGGACTTGGCATGTGGGTGAGGCCACTAGAGCTCCCTGGGTGGAGGCCACCTTCTGTCTGATTCCCACTTGAGCATCTCCTTCCGTCTTGGTCCCCTCTACGGACGCCTTTGGCCAGTCCAGGCTGGCTCTCCAGGTCCCTCCTGGGGCTTCTCTTTCTGCTTGCTGGCTGGTGACGTCACCTACCTGCTGGGTCAGGTTCAGGGTGTGGCTTAGGAGATGCTTATCCTTAGGCCTATAATTACTGCAGACACATTGTTTCGCTCACTTTCACAATCAGTGGCGACACAGACACCTGGTGTATATTACAACAGCCCTTATCACCTGCAGCGCGACAGATATTAACTCCTAAGCTTCCTTCCTTTACATTCCAGCCTCCCTCCCACGCCACCTGCTTCGAGTTTCTATTTCAGCTACCTCCCATGCCTAATACCAAAGTATCTGCTAAGGTTGTTCGTCTGGGCCATTTCTTTCCATGTGGAACTTCAGAGTTGCTCCTCTTGGCCCACAGGGCTCCTTGCTACCCCATGGCGACCCTCCACCTACTTCCTCCTCCTCCCCTTACCTGTCTGCTTCTTCCTCCCAAGATCCTTCTCTCCTCAGAGTCCCGGAAGCTTCACCCTGCTCCTTCCTTCTCGCCCAGGTGTAGGCCTTTTATTCCGCCAATCAGGGAGGCAAGGTTACACAGCAATGCTTGGGATCTGAGAGAACGTGCTTGTCAAGGCAGCGACTGGATGTTGGAAACCAGTAATTAGCATGAAAACACATAGCACCAGAGCAACTCCCACACCTCTTGCTGCACCACTTCCTGCCCAGCCCTTGCTTGACCTCCCTCTGAGCTCCAGCTGCCCTCTCCTGTCCCTGTGGGTCGCACCTGCTGGCTCTGAGACCCCCACAGTGGCAGGAAGAATGCCTCCTCCAGTGGCTGTCTGCAGAGGCCATCACAGTACATACACTCTCTGGGCACTGGGGCCTGGCCCTGGGTGTGCATGGCCTGTGCTGTGGAGACTTGGCTCAGAGCCTGGGCTGGCAGGCTCAGCTGCTTCCCCTTGTGGGCAGGGCGAGGACTTTCATTCACCTGTAGCCCAACTCCTACTTGCCCTCTTGCACTGCCCTTGTCAGTCCTCTTTGACAAGTTCAAATGTCTGAGCCTAGCATGTTCTCCGCGTGGGTTAATTTTAACTTGATACGACCTAGAATCACCTTGGAAGAGCATCTTAACAAGGAAGTGTAAAGGTTGGCCTGTGGGCACGTCTGTGCTGCACTGTCTTGTGAACTGAATTGGTAGAGGAAGACCCAGCCCACAGTGGGCAGCGCCATTCCCTGGCCAAGGGGTCCTGAATGACGCAAGAAAGGAGAAAGCTTCTGAGATCACAGAAGTGCCCACACACTGTTCTGTCTGCTCTTGGCTGCGGGCGTGCTGCTCTCAGTTCCTGAGGGATGGTGACCTTCCTGCCAGTTTCCAGCTGCCCCGGAGGCATAGAGCGGCTTCCCCACTGCCTGTTTCCTCCTCTGTGTCTAGAGGGCAGTTGTCACTGTGGGTGACCACTGTGCGGTCCTATGTCCATCCCCTACTAGAGCAAAAGCAGCTTCTGGGCAGATGCCACCCTCTGTGAGCTTAGTTGTCCGGGCCACCATCACAGGTAGTGAAAACACAATCAGCAGACAAGGTCGACTGTTTCCACCTTGCACTGCAGGATTTTAACACATGCCAGTCCCTGACATTCATTCCCATAGTGGCCTCAGGGGAAAAAAGAGAGAATGCACTGGAAACTTAACTTGGACTTGGGACTCGAACTGGGAACACGGCACTTTCACTGTATGTGTACAGTCATTTGGCAAGCGGTTCTCTGCTGTTCCAGACATGTGGTCCTCCAATCCAGAGAGTTCAGAAGGTGAGCTTATCATGCAGGCTCGAGCAAGCAGGTTCCTCAAGTGAGCAGGAGTCTGCCTGTGGCCAGAATGCTGGTGAAAGAGGAGGCAGAAAGAAACACTGGGCCAGGCCTTTCACCTTGCAGGGCACTCCAGTGGACACCCACAGTGGACCAAGCACCCCAATGTGCCAGGAGTGACCCCTGCATTTACTCTGTGAAGATCGCAGAAGATAACTCATGCTCCCAGAACACCACAGCTGAGGCCAAGACTGCCCCAAGCCTGAGCCAGCAGAGAGGCTGGAGAGATGGACAAAGAGGATAAGACATTGCCTGAGGAGACTATGTTGTTGCTTTATAGGAAGAAAGAAGCCTTGCCTAGAGCAGAACAGAGCTTCCCCTCAGATGTGAGGCTGGGAGAACAGGCAGCAGGCATGGCCAGGTACCTTTGTGCTCTGTGCTTCCCGGTTTGCTCTGTGCTGGCCCTTGCTCTGTCTCTGGCTTCTGTTTTCTCCATCACTCTTCAGCACACTTCATAACTTCTCTAAGAACTTTACCATTCTTTCTTCACCCCAAGCCTTCTGCTCTTTCTCTATTTCTCCTGTTCCCAGTGGGGACCCAATATCACTGATGTGGACCCAACTCTAAAAGGTGCTCCTGTGGACCCCATCCCTTCATCGGGAGTCCATCTCCCCATAAAGCCAACAGCTCCCTCAGGTGAGGACTGGGGGACTATGGGCCCACGGACTCTTCCAGGGCTATTGGCCCTAACACGTGTGGCCATCAATCACAAGAGCTACAGACAGATCCTTAAGTTGTCAAAAGCAACATCACAATCCATTAAGCTTCAAAACTCATAACTGACAGTGTCATCAACTACGCATCAAGGGTCCAGTTGCTGGTCACTGAAGGCCAGCATCTTCTTGCATGCAGTTTTCACACACTGATTGTCCTCCTTCTGCTCCTAAGGCATAGTGACGCACAGATTTTTATAGACACCATTCCTAAGAGACTTCTTTCAAAGATCTCCACTGGGAAGTGGGAAAAGCACACATGAAATAGGAAGGCAAGCCAAAGCCCAAGACATTATTCTAAGAAGTAATTTAACCTACTTCATTATTTCTCTTGCCCAGAACAAATTCTCTTGTCTCTTTCACAGTGTCCTCTAGCAACAGCAGCAGCAACAGCAATAACAGCAGCAGCAGTGGCAATAACAGCAGCAGCAGCTGAGGTCCTGGCTTCCCTGTCCCTGTGGGAATTGCTGACTGACTACACCATGTTTCATCTTCCTGATGAGGAGCGCCCTCTACAAGCTGCGTACTGCAAGCACACACTCAGATGACATGAATCGCCTCCTACAGAGACAGTGAGGAGACAGTGGAGATGCTGCAGCGTGCAGACACTGAGGCAGGCGCAGCTCTCAGAACAACTGCTGGAGATGTGTGAGGCCTGTCTCAGGAGAGGCCGTGCAGCCAGGGCACCCCAGCTGAGGAGCTTGTTTTGTCCAGGTTTTGCTTGCAGACCCCCAGACTTCACATCCTGAGGTGTCGACCTGCTCCTTAAGGGGAGACTCCTGTCGTACTCACCACTCATGTTGGTGAACACTGAACCCACAATGTGTCTGGTAGGAGTGACAACTTCCTCACAGGCAAGGCTGCCAGGCGCCACAGGTTATGCACGTGAGACCTAAGCTATGAGGAATCTCTTAGACAAGCAGAAGACATTCTCCGTGCCAAGAAATCTGAATGTGTCCATGTGGGCCTCACCCTGAATTATGCCTGTCGGGAACCTCAATCTGCGCTGCCCCCCCGAGACAGAAGCAATATAGTAGCCAAGGTCTCACCACAGGCCCCTGATTCCCTTGACATGTTAGAAGGTGAAGGCCACCCATGTCAGAGGGTGAAGGCCACTCATGTCAGAGGGTGAAGGCCACCCATGTTGAGGAATCCTCTCATTGAGAAACTCCGCAGAAAGCACTGTAGTTGAAAGAGAACTGCCACCAAGGTGGGGATGCCAGGCGCTAGCATCAGGAGCTATTACTGCATAAATAAAGTTAAATGTAACATGGTTACATTAACAGGTGTCTTGGTTAGGCTTCTATTGCTGTGACAAACACCATGTGGAAAAGCGACCTGGAGAAGAAAGGTTTCTTTTTCCTTACGTTTTAATCCATCCTGAAGTGACATCAGGGAAGCCATGACAGTAGGAACTGCGGCATACACCATGAGGAGTGCTGCTTTCCTGCTTGCTCTACACGTTGACTGCTCATCCTAAAATAATAAACCATCCAGGCTCATCTCCTCCCCCCATGGGGGGGCACCTACTTCTGTGCGCTGTGCCCTCCCACATCAATCATTAATCAAGAGAATGCCCTCCAGTTTGCCTCCATCTGATGGAGACATTTTCCCAGTCAATGCTCCTGTTCCTAGTGTTTTCTCAAGATGACAGAAAACCGACTGGGACATGTAAAAGTCAGTAATGGATGTCCAAGGGGCAGGGAATAGCACAGTGGTCCTTGTGGGAAGACTGGTGTTAATGCTCTAAAGATAATTGTCCCAAAGATTCCATCGCAAGGAATATAGCCCAAGAAATGATGCCACAACATAGGGTAGGGGCCCCACAGTAAAACGTAGAGGGTAGTGAGATGGAGCATAGTGAAATACAGACTAGACAAAGCTGGGTGCATATGGCTCAGGAACAGAAAGCCCAGGGCTGTGACATTGGACATCTTTCCATGGTAGCCGGAGTTTAACCAGGAAGTGAGATACACACGCTGGAGGCTCTGTCTCATCGCCTTTGTTTTAGGGAAGGGTTCTCTTCTATTTCCTGGAGCTGTCAAGAATTTCCCACAGTCCTTTCCCAGGCTGGGCTTGCCCTGGAGCCACTGGCCAGGAATATAGGGTCTCCGTAGCAACACTAGTCCTGGCCAGGAGCAGCTTGAAAGCAGCAAGTCTGACAAGTAAGGTAGTGGGAAATTGGCAAGCGAATGAGGGCTCCTCCACTGGGGGGTGGAGAGAGAAGACCCTCCGTCTACAGCCAGGGCCCCAGACTTTGGATGCCAAAGGCAAGGAATACATTTTTTCAATGAGAAGATACACAGGGCTGTGGACTTTTATCCCAGAAAGGCGGGAAGAAACTACCACAGGTGCCCCACAGAGCCGAGTTCAGAGAACAGTTTCAGGCCAAAGGGCGCTTTTGAAATTAGACATCTTTACTCATTTCTCACTTTGTCTCCTTTTCCCAAGAGCCAGTGATAAATCTCCACTATGGTTCATCTGGGCCCCCAAAATTCAAATGTTGGGGTTCACCCAGCACCTCAGAATGGGGCCTTGTTCAGAGATAGGGTCAGTGGCATCGCTAAGGCCACAGGGCAATGGATGGACCAGGATGACAGGTGTGCTGACAAAAGGGGAAATGGGAGCCACTTGAATTCGGGGAGTCTTTGTGTGAGGACGGAACCATTGGTGCTGTAGGCATGAAACACTGTTAAAATAAATTTGTGTCGGTTCGGCCTAAGAAGGCTAAATATCGACAAGGAGTCTGAAGTGTACTTTTAAATTGCCAGCACTACGTGCTGGGCAGAAACTAACTAAAGCAAACCTACCCAAAAAATAAACAACTACACAAAACCTCTTAACGTACATATACCCCAAGCACTTGCCACTATGGTGGTGCTAGGCAATTTCCTCGTCCTCCTCCGCACTTGCTCCTCTTTTTTTCACCATCACACATTTCCCCCCACATCTCTCCCTGGAAGTCCCGCCTTCCACTTCCTGTCCTTCTGCCAAGCTGATTGGCTAAACAGCCCTTTATTGACAGTTGTTACATCCACTCAGCACACCTCCACAAGCCGGGATCATCAGTGTGCCTGAGAGGCTTGGGGAGCTAGAAGAAATGAGTGCTCCCCAAGCTTCCCAGATGCAGTGTGTGCTCCCTAGCTTCTCAGAACCAGTGAGCGCTCCCCTGGCTTCTCAGAACAAGTGAGGTCTTCCCTCAGATTCCCACAACCAGAGAGTGTTACCCTGGCTTCTCAGAACCAGTGAGTGCTCCCCTGGCTTCCCAGACCCAGTTTGCTACCACTGGACCTGAATCTCCTGCTTCCACACTGAGAAATGAATGTCCCTTCATGGGACCAGCCTACCAGGAAGCCACAGTACTTGGAGACAGACCCCAGGTTCTCCTCAAGGTGTCCCTGGTGTCAGGATCTGTGTAGCGGGGTCTGCTCAGAGATGTCCTCGGGCACCACGCTCTAAATCGGCACCAGTGAGACCTTTCCATCACGCAGGAGAGTGTATTAATAGTTTCTGCGGGAGTTTGTCCATGGACACCTAGCTCCAGATAGCAGGGGCCAGCTCCACTCAGTTTGTTTCTGAGTCCCGTGGAACCTCAGACACTAGCCACAGTTCACAGTTAGCCTCTGTTTGTTAGTCACCACAATGACCCCTCCACTGAATACAGTGAAAGCACAGCTTTGTCTTTCTTGGCCACCTTTCAATTGTGACTCTTTCAGCTTGGACTTTGCTTTTACTGGTATTGAATGGTTCTAAGAGTAACATTTCACTTTTGGCTGGAGTTTTACCTTCTGCTTACTGGTGGGGCTGACTGGAAAGGCAAAGTGCCCTGCTGTGAGCAAGGGCAGGCTCCTAGCCTGGCTCCTGTCAGAACTGCACAGCAGACTACAGACGGATGACACAGATGACAAGCTCTCAAGAGGGAGGCTCTCCGACAGCGAGGGCACCGCTGAGCAGGAACTGAAAGGTGTACTGATGTCCGAGAAGGTGACCATAGATCACCAAGATGGAGGCCAGCTGGCTGCTGCCCTCTGTCAACAGCAATGGCTTCCACAGACCTCTCCATGGGGAGTTTTTAAAAAATCAAATTCAGCTGTACAGGTAAACTTAAACAGCCACAGAGGAACCCTAAGAAAAGAGGGCATCTCCTGCCCGAGTTGGAACACAGCCTTTCCACTCCGAAAGATGTGGAGTGGAATTTACATTTGTGCTTCATAAACACGTGGGACGCCCAGGCCTGGTCCCTGGTTCCAGCCCCTACCTGGGCAGGTGACATATCTGCCTCCCTGACCCAGTATCCCTGACACTCCAGGGGGCATATGGGGGTAGTTCTGCATTTTCTAAAGCCCTTCCTCTATTACAGGTCACAGCCACAGGACAGCAAGTGTGTGATATGGCGTACATCTAAGAAGCCCACATGTTTGTCCTCAGTGTGATCAGAGGTAAGCATCGCTTGGCATCCTGAGCACAGATTGCCCTGTGGCAAGGAATAGGGGTGCTTGGAATTCAAACGTTATCTCCCCACAGATCATGCTCCCAGCTGAACCAATAAGACTAGCTGGCAGCAGGGCCTGCATGCTGCGATGCACACACTCACGCACATACAACACGTGTGTACACGCACCATGAAATGTAGATACTACTCACACAAAGACAGAGCACGTGTGCACACGCATTCAAGCACATGTCCATACTTGCATGCTACACACATGTGCTTAGAAATACACATGTGCATGTTCACACATTAACACACAGGCACACTCACTTTAAAGCCATGGGTGAATTTGTCTTTTGGAATCAGGTGCTGTCTGTGCGTGGTCTGCTCACTAAAAGCACCTCTGGAATCCATGAATAAAGGGTAGGATGAGGATCTAGGGAGGAAAAATGTGTGGAAACAGGAGACCCAGGTCTAAGGGTTCTCACCTACCCCAACACCAACCGTGCAGAGCCAGCAGTGTGGACTAGGAGCTATGGCCACAGCAGGCCATGCCTTCAGCTCCTGCTTAAGCCTAGACAGCTCCACATCTCTGAGCTACCTTGGCCTGCCCAGCTGCAAAGTGTTACCCACCCTGCCTCTGTAAAAACAAACAAACCTGGTACCAAAGCCTCAGTTTCCTCTCCTACATCCTGGAAGGAGAGGTAGTGAGCGCCAAGTACTTCTCCTTGGCACGCAGAATCCTAGCTGACTGCCCTGCTCAGCAAATGGTTCTGTGGACTGCTCATCAAAGGAGCCTGGGCCCTTTGATTTCAGCCATGGCTTCCTCACTGGGGAGGTTCCCAAGAGCCATGGCTGTGGGGGTAAAAAATGTGCTCCCTCTAAGGAGGGCTGTTTCAGTGGTCCTTGGGGGCACCTGAGTGACACAAGAGGGGGAAGCAGGCCCAATGATTTAGGGGCATCACATCCTCACCTTTGGGTCTGAGGCTAAGGCAAAAGGCCCAATTCACTCTGCTGGACATAGCTTCCAGCTGGGAAGTTGGCTCTGACTCCAAAGGCGGGGGGGAGTAGTCAGCACAGAGAAAGGGCAGAGTGCGGCCTGAGCTAGCTGATGGCTTGGTCCTCAGATTACCAACAGGAGAGGAGTTGACTACATCCTCAGGCATGTGCCTGCCATGCACTGTGAACAGCAGGGCCTGAGTCCCAAGGAGGCTGCACTATGCTTCATCAGGGATGCCTGCCACCTTGAGGATGTTCCAGTGCACTTCTTCAGGCTGTGCAAGGTCGACCTCAGTGTGTCAGGGGTGGGGGAAACCAGGGACCAGAAAGGGTGGGCAAATCCCCGATGCCTCACAATGTGACCAGGACTCCAGGGTGGAATAGGTGGGACTGTCCTTAGGGCCTGGCTGTCATGTGCTGGGCTGGAGAGTTAATTGGTGGCTGTCTTGGAGGTGGCATGCAGAGTGTCTCAGGTGTCCATGTTCTGCCAATGCTTTGCTCCACCTCTTCTCTGACCTGTTTGGTATGCCTGGCCTCTCTGGCCGCCCCTCATTCACCGCCTCAGCACAGCATGGCCTCTCTTCCCTGGGGACAGCCTCCCACAGGGGGCACTAAGGGTGTAAATTTGTCTATGAGGTTCACGGGGTTCAAATATCTATGGGAACATTCCACCCATATGCCCTCGGTGGGTATTATGAACATATGCAAGGCAAAGTGAGTGGCATAACAGAGCTCCTGGTTTGTGGAGCCTCTGGCCTGTTGGATGGACCACCTTCCACTTACCCCAGGGCCAGAGCCTGAACCTCCAACTTGTACTCTTTTAGGAAAACAATGGAAGACCACCCTACCGTTCTCCTGGGGCTCACTCTGACAGGAGTGCACCCCTCCCCCTCTCTTCTCTTTGCCATCTCCTGAGGTCTCAGTGCCCAACTCAAGCCCCAGTTTCCACACATTCCGCCACACGTGAGACTTCCCTTGCTCACGTATTTCGAGAGCGACATTTTTGTGGGTGTCTGAAGGGGGAATAGCAACTACTAAACTCAGGAGCCCTAAGAACCTGGAAACCCACAACTTTGTCCACAGGTTGGGATCAGGTGCTCCCTATGGCCTCTCCACACCCCAGGCATCTCCCAGTCCTGTCAGTCCTCACAGCCATTTCTAGTGGCACAGCCAGAGTGGTATCAAGATCTCTGAGAGATGTATAGCTCTGGCACCACCCATGAATGAATCCCACTCAGCAACAAAGGGAAAGAGCAGGGTTCCATAGAGATGCACCTCGCAGGCTCTGTCCTCCTTCCTTACTGTGGTCCCACAGCCATGACACTGAAGGTCCCTGGACAGCAGGCTGGCTCCACCAGTCACCAGAGTTCACTGCAAATCCTGTATGCAAGATTTGTATAGAGGAGCTGGAGAGATGACTCAGCAGTTAAGAGCACTGTCTGTTCTTCCAGAGGTCCTGAGTTTAATTCCCAGCAACCACATGGTGGCTCACAACCATCTGTGATGTGATCTAATGCCCTCTTCTGACCTGCAGGTGTACACCCAGATAGAGCACTCGTATACATAAAATAAACAAATCTTTTTTTTAAATTTTTCTGTACAGTCACAGGCAGGGAGGTCCTCCATAGGAGGGCTTCCCCAGGCTCCTTCTGCCTTGTCAAGGCAGCAGACAGATGATACTGAGCTACAATGACCCAAGACCTGTTTCCACAGGGACACCAATTCTCTAAACTGGAAGTGTGGGCCAGAGCCCAGCTGGGGCTAATGGCTGACATTAAGGCCTTTCTCTCCCACTGCTGGGACAGTTTTCCAGACTGCAAAGTCACACAGTCCTTCCCGGCTGTCCAGGGGAAGAGGCTGGATATCCACCCAGAAGGGCTGTTGGTGACTCAGGCAGAAGCTGCTGTTCTGCATGGGCTGTGCCGCGCTCCCCTTACCTGCTGCAAAGGGTTCGCACCACCCACCAGGTCCACGTCGGCTTGCAGCCTGTGCTTCAGTGTCTAGGGCAGCTGGAGGAGGCAGAAGGTGGATATGAGATCCACCTGGATCTGGGCACCTAGCTGATGGGCATACACCTTGTGTAGGGTCTGAGGATATGGTGAATCGACCCTTGAGACCCACTCCTAAAACCGGCTGGCTGTTCTGGGCTCAGCACCGAGGACACTCCTTCTGTTGCACCCATCCTTGCTGGTGGCCATCAGCTCCTGCCTCCCCCGCATGGAGTTTATAGCAAAAAGTTGGGGTGGTCAGTCCTTCACTCCAAGACACACATGATTATACAGTGTCTTATTTCTCATATCCTTAGCCCTACACTGGGCCAGACATGCAACTGAGGGCAAGGGGAGGCCTTGGTGCTGCCCAAAGACCCACTGTTCTCTCTTCCCATGACTCCGCTGAGAGAGAAGCTGACTTGCTACACACTGAAGCCAGAGGCAGAAGCAGAAGGAGAGGTGGGGGTGTTCTGTGCCTGAACATATTTGTGAGGCATGAGTGAGTGGACGTCTGTGCCTGTGTTCCAAGGCAGGCCCTTGGGGAGGGTGGCATCTTCAGATCAGCTGATGGGTTCTATTCTCACCTTGTCCTGTCCTGGGCACCAGGGCTGCTCAGGATGGATCTGTAGCTAAGAGACAAGGTGTCCCAGCCTGAAGAGCCATCACATGGAGATGCTACGAGGCTGCTGGAGACAAGTTCCATTCACGGTTGTCTAGCCGTCACCATGGGAACACAGAGCTCATTCTCCAAGGGTGATGCTTTGATCCACAGAGGATGGCTGTGATGCATCTCCAGGGAGAGAGGACTCGGACACCACGGACCCAGGGATGCAGGGGTCCTTCCTCTTCCTCCAGCACTAGCTCTTGTGTTCCTTTCTACTCAGAGAAGAAGTGGACCAGGAATCCTACATTAGTGACCCACTGGAGCTGGGCCTGACCATGCACCAGGAACTCCCTGAGCAATGGGGACAACAGAAACAGCAGACAACAGCCCCTCCACCACCTGCCAGTCCACTCTGAAAGCCATGGCGGCTCCCACAAGGCAGGCATCCAGCCTGACTCCCAGCATAGAGAATGGAGATGTCCGTGGATGAGCCCACAGGGACTGAGAGGCTCTGTGTGAAGAAGCCATCTGGGAGTCCCTGGAGCAGCTGCAGCGGCCAGGCCACATGCACTAAGAGCAGAGGTGAGCTATAGGGCCAGGTAGCAGAGAGCCTGACCAGGCCGATGCTCCCTGGGCACGGGCTGGAATGGCCATTCAGGGAGCAGGACATCTCATATGAAGCCACGCAGGGTCAGGCAGATCTGTCGCTAACACTGTCTGCAGCCACATTCTCCGAGTCCTGACCAGTAAAGAGCCGCTGGCCTTGGCCTCTGAAGCTGAGTCCAGACTCTATGGGCTGCAGTGCAACAGATCGGCCCTGAGTATGAAATCACATGAGTGTGAGCCGCTGGCTGCTCCATGGGCCCAACATAGATGGGCACTGAGAGGTGCCATTCCCAGGCCTGCAGCAGGGGGGTGGGCACTGCTGACATGACCTGCAATCTCTGCCTCTCTAAGCCCTGACTGCAGCTACTCTGGGGAGGAGATGATGCCACATGTCACATGCGCTCATCTGGGACTCTGCCCTCCTGTGCATGTGAAATCATAGCCAAGTGCTGTCTCTCTGGCTGGCCTCATCTCAGACAGACCTGTGAGGAGGGGTATCTGGCCTCTACTTCAGCTTACAGTGGGAAGGGTCACAGCAGTGAGTGTGAGCAGTGCTCCTGTCTTGGTCCTGCTTACTCTCCTCCTCCTCCTCCCTCTCTTCCTCCATTTCAGCAGCTCCCCAGAGCCCTTCGCAGGAATGTGGGTCATGCTGATCAGGACACAGGGCCAGAGAACTGAGGTCACACCCCAGGTAAGGTCTTCATGAGGCTCTCATGGTTCTGGCACCCTGCCCACCTAGATTTCTAAATTGAGAGCTATGTCCAGACTCTTTGGAATAGTGTGTTTGGCAGCAGCTCTCTGAGTCTCAGAGCCTAAGTGAGCAGGCTTGCTGAGTGACACAGCAGGCCCAGGGCACTGTGGCGCCCTCAAGTGGCGTATGCGCAGAATACTGCTTCCACTGTTCATCTGCCTCCACCATGCAGGTTCTAAAGGGCTGCTGGCAGACTCCTTAGGGACCTAAGGCCTTCAGTTCCCACCACCATAAGGCACCAGAGAGACTCACGCAGCGGCCCTGTGAAACTTATTAGAGAATAGTGTGGGCTCCACGTTCCTGGACAGGCACGAAGGCTCCTGTCAGACATGCCTTGAGCACAAAGGAACTGAGAATATGGCTGACCAGGGTCCAGCGCACAACATAACCCACGCATAGCTCTCCTACCTCCAGGTTGGCTCAGGGCCCTGCAGGCAGTACCAAAGGTCTGTAAGTGTAAGTTTGAGCACATTGCTATGTGCAGGTTAACTCAGCTGATGGGACCCACACAGTCTGTGGACAAGTGTGCTCCAGTGAATGGTGCCTCTCCTTGGAATCTCAGGTGCTTCCAGGGCTAGTGTGTGGTGACCACATCCAGAACCATTCCTGAAAGACACAAGGCAATGGGGCTTCAAGTTCAGAAAGGCAGCAATGGGGGAGAGAATCCTGGGCTGTCCGGCACCCCTGGGGCCAGTATGGACTCCAGAGGGGTCCTACACCATGGCATGGAGGCTCCTAAGAACTCGTAGAATGCATCAGAGCAACACAAGAGCCTACAGCACAGCCTGGGGGACCATGAAGGTATCTGAGATGATCAGGGAAACTAATACCGGGTGCGAAGTGGAGCTGTTGTGTGCTGGGATGGTCAGAGGAGACAGGACGAGGCTAGCCTAGAGGAGACAGGATGAGGCAGCCTAGAGGAGACAGGACGAGGCTAGCCTAGAGGAGACAGGATGAGGTAGCCTAGAGGAGACAGGATGAGGCAGCCTAGAGGAGACAGGATGAGGCAGCCTAGAGGAGACAGGATGAGGTAGCCTAGAGGAGACAGGATGAGGCAGCCTAGAGGAGACAGGATGAGGCAGCCTAGAGGAGACAGGATGAGGCAGCCTGGAGGAGACAGGATGAGGCAGCCTAGAGGAGACAGGATGAGGCAGCCTGGAGGAGACAGGATGAGGCAGCCTAGAGGAGACAGGATGAGGCAGCCTAGAGGAGACAGGATGAGGCAGCCTAGAGGAGACAGGATGAGGCAGCCTAGAGGAGACAGGACGAGGCAGCCTAGAGGAGACAGGATGAGGCAGCCTAGAGGAGACAGGACGAGGCAGCCTAGAGGAGACAGGATGAGGCAGCCTGGAGGAGACAGGATGAGGCAGCCTAGAGGAGACAGGATGAGGCAGCCTAGAGGAGACAGGATGAGGCAGCCTAGAGGAGACAGGATGAGGCAGCCTAGAGGAGACAGGATGAGGCAGCCTAGAGGAGACAGGACGAGGCAGCCTAGAGGAGACAGGACGAGGCAGCCTAGAGGAGACAGGATGAGACAGTCTAGAGGAGACAGGATGAGGTAGCCTAGAGGAGACAGGATGAGGCAGCCTAGAGGAGACAGGATGAGGCAGTCTAGAGGAGACAGGATGAGGTAGCCTAGAGGAGACAGGATGAGGCAGCCTAGAGGAGACAGGACGAGGTACCCTAGAGGAGACAGGATGAGGCAGCCTAGAGGAGATAGGATGAGGCAGTCTAGAGGAGACAGGATTAGGCAGCCTAGAGGCTAGAGTCTCAGTAGCACCAAGGCTGAGCATACCCACAGGGTGGCCTGTCAGGACAGATTGCCTATGCAGAATTACTACAGTCTGGGTGGAGCTGGGGTCCTGGAACTGTAGCAGCTCAGAAAGTACCAGTGTTCAGGGTCAGAATGACCACACTGCTGTATCTCTCTGTAGGTTGGCAGGGGAGGGTGGGAGGCAGAGGCTGACCGTGGGGATGACCAGTCCATCCTCAGTCCAGATGTGTCTGTAGCAGTCGCCCTAGCACCTCATGACTGCCTCACCCGGTGACACCTGGGGCTGCACACTGTGGAGGCTGCTGCTTTCTCAAGAGGCCAGTGGTCCTCTCAATGGCACAAAGATCGATGGCACTACCTCTCCCTGTACTGGCCTGGTGAGGACTCTTCCTGCAGGACCACACAGCAGTCTTGCAGGTGGTTTGGTAGCACCCAGCACCACTAGCCTTTGGCCAGGTCTGAGCGAGGCTGACCCTGACCCTCAACCATTTGGACTATCCTATCAATCTCCTCTTCTTTGCCAGCCCACCTGTAGGGCCAGGGGACCCAACTCTGGCATTAGCCTAGAGGTGGAGGTGGGCTCTGTGTTTCCTGTCTCTGTTGGTAAGCTCCTGAGATTCTCAGGGCATTTGAGTCTGAGAGAACCATCTGAGAGAAAGAACCAGGACACCAGAGAACCAGCCCAGTCCTGAAGCAGCTGGGCTCTTGTCTCATTTGCCATAGGCGGTGTCATGGTAGGACCTAGGCATTAGAGGGAGCCCTGTGACTGCAGAGCCAGCCTAGGCCCCAAAGACCCAGAGCTGGCTTCTCCAGGGCCTGCTAGGTCACAAGTCTGTATTTCCTTGTTCCCTGTCTTTCTTATAAGTGCTGTACCCAGCTCAGAGGCCTCCCTTACAGTATGTGTCTCAGCTCTGCTCAGAGACCCTGCCACCACCTGTGCAAACAAGACACCATAGGATGCAATGGATTCTTCTCCTTTAAAAACAGCCTTACCCCACTCCTCAGGCTGTGGAGGCTCCCTGCACCTGGCCATGACAGTGTTGCTGGGGGAGTGCTGTGGAGCTCTTTGGGGTCTCCTCCTCATAGCCAAGGAGGTCCATGGGCCCCTGAGCAGGTGCAGTTCAAGGGCCCTTGGGAGACCCTGGGGTATCTACCTGTAGACTCCAGGATTCCTTTACTGTCTTGGGTGTGAAGCAGCACTTGATGTCCCTTTACTTGTGTGTGAACCAGGCCCGACTGGGCTACCTGCCTGTCTTGCTGTTGCATGTCCTGTTTTTAGCAGCTTCCGAGTCTCTGCTTATTTTGGTTAGCTAGTCATGGTTACTTCTCTGAGAAAGCACTCCTCCCTTCCTTGGGACATTTCCTCGTGTGCGCAATCACCTCTTGAGGGATTTCACCTGCGAGTGGCATTCTTTTTTTTTTTTTTTTTTTTTTTTTTCCGTTTTCCTGCTTTGCTGCCTGTAAATCGGCTCTTTGGACACTGAATAAAGGCTGCCATTCTCTTAACACGAAGGACCCACTGTTTAATTGTTTTAATCCGCAGTCCCTCACCCTTGACTCAGTGCCATGGTGGTGCAGGCGCCACATACCTGAACAAGAGGGGAACTGTATGTCACTGCTGGTCACAGGTTCTTGGTAGTGGTACACATCACTGGACCCACTGGTGTGAGGGCCACCTCTGGGCCCCCTTCTAACATTTCCCAGTGTGGAGCTCAGGTCTGGCAGGCTGGGTAGTCCAGCACTTCCCTGTCTAGATCTCCTGTGTAGCCTGTGTCCAGGCAGAATGTGTGGAGTTGGGCCAGCCAGGGTGGTGGCTGAGGTGTGAGCCACACAGGGGATCTGACTGAGCGGAAGGTTCCAGTCCCTGGACATTGGGATATAGCACAGAGTGGGAACTGTGGATGGAGGAGGACGCCATGGGTGGCTCAGGCTGCGCTACCAAAGACCGGTGTTTCCCATCGGTACAAAGTGGCGTCAACTAGCCCTGACTGAGGGGCATACTGTTTTCCATTAGAAAACCTTTGGGAACAAAAACCCTAGTGTCAACAGAGGAGGTCTGTGCCCACTGTGGGTGCCAACCATGGGGCAGGACTGTGTGAGGACATGGTCCCGACTCAGACACAGGTGCACACAAACCCACCACATTCAGGAACACAAGCAGACAGTGATGTCATGACCAAAGCCATCACAGAAAGTCAGGGATGTGTGTCCAGCCTGCCCTGCCTTAGCTTCCCCTCACCACATATGTCCCTGAAGAGTGTGAGCCAGGGATAGTCCCTCCCCTCACTGGTGCCCCTATCCCTCAAGCTCAGGTGAGGTCACACTGCTCATCCGTGTCCTTGCCTGACCTCAAGTATGTCACCTAGCCCTTGGGTTCACAAGTGCCCCCAAGGAAGAAAATAATCCATGTCTCCATTTTGACATGGCTGCATGTAGAATGGGCTCCTGGCAGGAGTCAGATGTGGACAGGTCCTTGGCAGGGCCTAGGTCCCTGGCTTTGTTGGTGTCTTCACCACCACAGGGCTCCAGTGTAGCTAAGATGCTCCACACAGGGCTGGGTGTGCTGCATAGCATGGCTAGGTGTTCGTATGAAGAGCAGACAGGCCCAGCACCCTCACATTACATCCTCCTCTGGGCCTGGATATGCTGTCTGCCTTCCCGCCAGAGCGTGGCTGCTGGCCCAGCTGCTTTTCATTGTGTTTGGGACTAGAGCAGTGAGAGCCCAGTTGGGTCCTCCAGTCCCCAGGGAGCAGGCTGGGGCCTCTTGCTCAGTTGCCCCTTGCTAGTCCCCTCGGCCCAGGGAATGGGGTTGTCAAAACTCCTGAGAGCAGCAGAGACCAGTTCAGCTCATGCTTAGTGTGTGTGTGCAGCAGCTGGGACTGCAGGGAGGTCAGGACCTGGGCCCTGTGTCTTCACTGACAAGGAGGAGCCAGGACTACTGGCGAACCCTCAGAAGCCACTTGGGTCTCATAAGGATTCCTATTTCTGTCCTTCCCCTGGGCCTGTGGACAGGCATGGGGAACTAGGCCAAGTTTCTCTGGCTGCCAGGCTGTGCAGAGCTGCAGACTGTGGTCATGGAGAGGACAATTAGAGGTCAGGCTCTCTCTGTGCCTCTTCCTAGTGTGGTGCAGTGGGACAACGTGGGGGCATAAGAAGGGTCTAAGGCAAATGCAAGAGTCTCTTTTCTACATTTGCCTATGGTGTGGGAAAAAGAAAGTCACTGCTCACTGTGCCTGTGGTCCCTGTGCAGAGGCTGGAACATGCTGCCAGCTCTCTCATGCAGAGTGGCCCGCCATCGTGTCCTGTCCTGTGGCAGGGCCAGGCTGAAGGTACCGCTAGGTGTCCAGATCCCAGAGGCCCTCCCAAGTGCGTGCTGGGCCAGCTCCCGCCACACACCAGGGATGTCTCTGCAGTGCTCACTGCAGCTAGAGCCCACAAGCCTGCTGTTAGCCCTGGTACCTAGTGGGAAAGGGGATGAGGGCCTGTGAGTGGGGTGTGCAGGTAATGGCGGCAGTTGGTGGTGCCTGGCCAACAGAAAAGATCTGCACAGAAGCTCTGACTCCCCTCCTTAGCAGATGGAAGCCAGAACCCTGATCCACAGTCCACTTCTGATGGGAGTGCCTTTGCTATGTGAATGTGTCTGACCTGGGGCCTCCTAGAGGGGGTTGCCCAAAAGCCAGTAGGCAGGAGACACACAGGGAAACTCTCAGCACCAACACAAATGAAGCTTCAGGACCCCCACAGTATCTTGACATGGCGCCGTTTGGAAATGTGCAGAGGAAGACATTAGCCGTGTGCCACTGGGATCTCATCCCTCTGCACTTGATCTCATCACCCTTCTGGAGATGAGTGGTACTAGGGGATCCTGGACTGTGGCATCCATCCCGGGGCTTCAGATGGAGATGTCTTAACTCAGGGATGTGAGCGATGGCCACCAGCTGGATGTGCTATGGCTCGCTCTAGGGCAGCAGGCTTCCTGCAACTTGGCAGCCCATGCTCACTCCATTCCATAGTAAATAACAGAGAGCAGACATCATGTCATGATGCCAATGTGTCATGTAGCACATCCCCCCGGCCCCCAGCCCCGCCGAGTGCTGTCCCTGGCATCCATGTTGGAAAAGGATTCAGGTTGCAGCTTTGAGGCAGGTGGAATGCAGACTGCCCTGAGACTCAACAGCTACTCATGGCTCTACAGAGAAGAGTCTGAGGCTTGCTGTCTCTTCTCTCAATTGTGAGGCTTCTTGTTGTCATTTATGCCCAGCCTGGGACCCCATTTCCCTAAGGGGGGGTTAGAACTGTGAACACAAAAGTCTTTGGTGCCTGTGGCCCTGGAACCGTGCTGACCCTCTGAGCTCCACTCCCATCATAGGAAGGGGGAGGGGACTGTGGCGGGGCTTTAAACTGTCTGGGACAGAGAGCTGGGAGCAGACATGTATGACCCTGGAACCCCAATGTGCAACTAGATCCCCAACCTCACTACATCTCCTAGGTGACAGGCTCAGCCTGGCCTCCCAGCATCACTCTCTGCCTGTGCGACAGACACTCCAGCTATGGGTCCAGCCACGCTCCTGATCCAGGGAAGTCTCCTCACCAGCCAGCTTCCTTCTCTGTCACTCTAGGTTCAAGGGATCTGGGGCAAGGCTGTGCCGGTGCCCCATCCAGACTCTTCCCCAGCCCTAAGGAGCAAGTGGCCTCCTTGGGACCAAAGGAAACCTGTTTGTTTCTGAAGCGCTTACACCCCAAGGCAATGACAAGAAATAGGGCTCAAGAAAGAACCAGTTACCGTGGCTTCTGTATCTGGGAGCTAGGAGGTCTCTTTCTGGGTGGTCTTCACTCAACTCGCCAAACATGAGCTGCAAATTTTACTCTGCCGTGTGCTTCAGCCCAGGAGACATGCACAGAATGATCGGTTGTGGGAACCAGGCCCGACTGGGCTGCCTGCCTGTCTTGCTGTTGCATGTCCTGTTTTTGGCAGCTTATGTTGGTTAGCTAGTCATGGTTACCACTCTGAGAATGCACCCCTCCCTTCCTCGGGACTTTTCCTCCTGTGCGCAATCACCTCTTGAGGGCTTTCACCTGCCAGTGGCATGCCTGCTTTGCTGCCTATAAAAGAGCTCTTTGGATGCTGAATAAAGGCTGCAGCTGCTCTCTTAGCATGGAGGACCCGCTGTTTTATTGTGTGTTAAATGCGCAGTCCCTGCCCCAATGTGGCACTACAATCGGTGGCTTTGCATCACCACCTTAAAAAAGAAAAATTAAAGGCTTTGCAATGGCCTCTTTCGTCTGGGGTCATCTATCCTTCTTGTTTTGTGCAACCTTTTAATCAATCCATCCTTGTGGGAAACAGAAAACAAAGACTCCTTTGTTAAAAGAAGAAAGCAACCCACAGGTAGTCTCACAACACAGAGGACAGCCTTTATCACTGTGTGTCTGCAATTCCCTTGACAGACAGCTGGGCCTTCCTCAGCGCCCTGAGGCAGGTGCTCCCCATGCCCTACTCCAGTGGTCAAGACCTGGAGCTGCCCGTGGCCAGTGTCTTCCCTTGCAGAAGTCAAGATGGAGAAAGTCTGCTATGCTGGCCTTCCATGTGGGTGAGAACTAGGCCTGAGTGTGGCCTGCTGTGCCCAGAGCATTGCTGCATTTAGCTGATGGGGAGCATCTCATACGGTCAAGCTCTGCATGACTCAGAGGCTGACATGTACATAAGCTGCTGCCTTCGGTGTTGCCGGCTTTTTACACTGTAGGCCTTGTCTTCACGTGCGCTCGGGCCTGTGTTATATCCTGGACAACCTAGAGCTTGCATTTCATTCAGGATGGACATGTGTGAACCCCCCCCTTTCCTGCTTTGGTGCTTCCTTCCCTCCCCTCCCCACCTCTGGCATCCCGAGGGCCCGCTTGATGTGGGCTCTAGACCACTATTGCTCAGTGCAGTGCTCACTTGGGTCACACTCCGCTAGACTGAGACGCTCATGTCGAGCCTTCCTCCGATGTTTCATCTTCAGTTTGTTTCCACAATTGATGTCTTCTTATAAGCAGTTAGAAAAGTAAACACAGCAGATGAACATGAAAGAGAACGTTTTCAGGTAGAAATGACGGGCAAGGCCTCAGCCAAAGCGCCCCCTCCTCGGCTGCTCCTCCTCACCCCCCCTCAGCCCCCTTCTCCTCGCCGCCCCTCCTCAACTCCTCCTCCTTGGGGCCCCTTCCTCGGCCCCCCTCCTCTGCTCCTCCTCCTCGCCCCCCCTCAGCTCCTCCTCCTCAGCCCCCCCTCCTTGGGCTCCCCCTCCTCGGCTCTCCCTCCTCGGCTCCCCCTCCTCGGCTCCCCCTCCTCGGCTCCCTCTCCTCTGCACAGGAACTGCAGAGACCTCTGCAGAGTTCATCTGGCACTGACGGCAAGCTCGGCTGGGAGACAGCATGGCATGTACAGTACAGGACACGGCCTCACCTTTGTCCCGTTCCTTCCTCAGACTTCCTCTGAGGGTCAAAAAGCCCAAATCAGAACGTAATACTCGGGAGTTAATTCAAAAGACTTTTTCAAACACTGCACAAGACGTTGGCTAAAGTCTGCAAACTGCTGGATACTACAGTCTGAGGACTTAGCACTCAGGCAGTGACAGATTTGGATGGTGAGCTGAGCATGTCGTCCCGAGTAATGTGGGTGCTGACATTTGGATGGTAATAAAGCCTTGGTGGGAGAGTGGGGCAGCAGCTAGGACTGGACTCCCCTCTCTCTAATCGCCTCCTGACTTTGATCTTGTCAGCTCTGTCCCACACAAAGCCTACTAGGCCACAGTGGTCTCTCCATTCTGGCCTCTGTTTTGGTGGTAGAAAGCTTTACCATACATATTTCTGTGGTAATTTCTGTGTTTCTGATTGATGCCTGGCACGTAGGAAAATACAGTATGCTTTGGTTGATAAAGATGACAAGAGAGATTGATCACTGCCAAAATCCAGGGCTAAATGGATGGAGAATAGAAAGATACGCAAGCACACACGCACGCACGCACGCACGCACGCACGCACACACATCACACAATCATGGGCTGCCTTGTTTAATTTTTTAAAAAGATTTATTTATTTTATTTATTGCATATGAGTGCTTTATCTGCAGACGAGGGTATCAGATTACATTATAGATGGTTGTGAGCCACCATGTGGTTGCTGGGAATTGAACTCAGGACCTCTGGAAGAGCAGGCAGTGCTCTTAACCACTGAGCCATCTCTCCAGTTTAATTTAATTGGCAGATGAGAAGCTCACCCACCAGGGAAACTCACGGCTGGCTAGGTAGACAGGGAAGCTTCCAGGAGCCAAGAACATCCTTAGATCCAGGCTCCGTAAAGGCAGAGCCTGGGTCTCTGGACCCTCAGTCACTCAGGTCGGTTTTCTGAGTCAGCTGGAGACAGTTGTACCATCTTGAGCTTGCCCCATGGGAAGAGGAAGTTCAAGGCAAGAGGTTACCAGCAAATAGCTCACACAAAGCAATTCATGTGGACTGTTTCCACATATGGGGACGTGTCTGCCTACGACAAGGGCTGGAAAAGGGTGCCCTCAAATCCTGGTATTGTCCAAGGAATTAAAGACGCGGCTCCTGTGGATGCGGGCACATGTTCTGAGGGACCACCCTCAAAGCCACTTGTCCCTGGGATCTCCAGAGTGCCTGTCCCTGCAGCACAGTGGCTCAAGCTGGCAGGCCTTCTGGAAGTAATAGCCACGAGCAATGGAAAGTTAGCAAGGGGTTTGCAACACTTTTTCCAGAAGCAGTTGGTACATGCCAATCAATAAGCACATCTGTTCATCCACACAAATATTTAACGGCTGACGTGGGAGCTCTTACGTCACTGTCTGGCTCTGGTGCTGAGGATATGAAAGGACAACACAACAGGAGGAATCCCGAAAACAAAACCACGCTCAGGGCTGGGAGCCTAAGGGAACTGACCTCCCTGCTCTGTGGAGTTGCTGCCTGCAGGGTGCGACCCCCGGCAGCCAGCAGTTCCACTACCGCATTGCAACCAGCTCGGGTCCATGTAGATAGAGAGATGGGAAGCCAGGTAAGTGGCTTCCCAACGGGGCTCCAGCTGATAGCCACAGACCCAGCTATGCAGGCTGTCCCGCTGAGGCAGTCTACTGAAGGCCACCTTTGCTCTCTTCCTTCTAGGATGACTTTTGTCGGTAAGATGACTAGCAGTAGCAGGCACCCTCTGCGGACATGCTAATGAAACAGAGGGACTTTTGGTGGGCCAAACATGCAGTAACCTCCACGATCCCTGGAGCAAAGGCTCCTGGGAGCATCAGGAACAGAGAGAGGTGCATCTGTTCCGTCCTCCTTCTCGAACACACCCCGACCTGAGAGGACTGGACATTGCTAAACCGTCTGTGACTAGAGTCATTTAGTTGTCAGGAGCACCAGCCCACTCCACAGGCACCGGCAAATCCCAGTTAAGAGTCACAGAGCCCCAGACAGGGTTTCCCCAGAAGCTTTTAAAAGAGCCTGCATGTTCCCCCGTGGGGTTGCCGCCATTTTGTATGGTTGGCTGACCCCTGCATGCAGGCTGTTTCTGCAGAATAAATGCTCTTTGTTTTTATATACCATTTGAGTCTGGGGTCTTCCTTCAGGGATTTTCAGACCCTGACACTACCCACCCCCTCTTCTGTTCACAGCCTTACTTGGAGTTCTCTCAGGAACTCCTACCCTAACTGTAGACTTCCATTGTGTGTGCGCGTCAAGAACACCCAGAAGCAAGGAGCTGCTGCTAGGGTTGGTAGAATGGCCTGTGACAGGAACACCAGCTCTGTCCATCTTCCAGCCCAGGCTTGTCCCATCAGCGCTCCCTCTGCCTGCCCAGAGTTCTTACCACAGGACATACCTGAAGAGCTCCTCAGCCGCTCTGGGTATGACCCCCAAGTCTTCATCAGCACCCAAGAGCAGTCTAGACTCATCTTCAGAATGAGGCCCCAGCAAGGTGTAGCTTTTCCCACTTCCAGTCTGTCCACACGCCATAATGCATACATTGTACCTGGAGTTCGACACCTATTTAATAGAGAAATATGTAAGTGGGGCCTGGGGCCAATGACTCTGGAGGTTTAAAAGGACACAAAATGTCAGTGTTCCCTCCATCTCCATTCCTTGTTCATCGGGCATCCTGCCAGGCAGCCCCTGGACAGCCACCTTGTGCACCTCTCATTAAGCTAAGCTCACCCAACACACTCCTTGACAGTCCTCACCGTGGCCTCAGACAGCCTTCCCCAGGGCCCCTCTGCCAGCCTGCGGGTTATCACCTTGTTAGCTTGCACTGTGGTTGTAGAGTCACCTTATACAAATTCCTTTTCCTACATATGGTCTGACTGACGTAAAGCTTGCATGGCTTGAATGCTATGCTGTCTCTTATACGTGGCTATTAGCCACAATGTACAGGACAGCCAGGCTACGACTCACAGACCCAAAGAAGCCAAGGAGGACCCACGGGAGGATGCTTGAACCTCACTCAGAAGAGGCAATAAAATAGACATCTTAGGTAGAGAGAGGGAGAAAGGTGTGTGGGAGAGGGGGTAGGAAGGGTAACAGGGGTGGGGATCAGGTATGGGGGGAGCAGTGGAGAAGGGGAGGGGAGGGAAGGACTGGGAAAGAGAACAAAAATCAGTGGGGGAGCATCTCTGGGACAGGGCAAGCCCCTGGGAGTCTTATGGGGTGACCCTAGCTGAGACTCCTAACAGCTGGGGACATGCAGCCTGAACTGGCCAACTCCTGTAGCCCAGTGGGCCTTCCAGTGTAGGGAGGGAAACACCAATCCACCCATGAAACCTTCAGCCCAAAACTTGTCTTGCCAACAAGAAATGTAGGGATAAAGATAGAGCAGAGATTGAGAAGATGGCAAACCAATGACTGGCCCAACCTGAGACCCACCCCATGGGAGAGGGCCAACCCCTGACACTATTAATGATACCTTGGTGTGCTTGTAGACAGGAGCCTAGCATGACTGTCCTCTGAGAGGCTTCATCCAGAAGGTGATGGAAACAGATGCAGAGACCCACAGGCAAACAGTAGGCGGAGTTTTGTTGAGGAGGGGGAGGAAGGATACAGGGAGCTGGAGGAGTCAACATATAAAGACCTTCAGAGGAAACTGACCTGGGCCCATGGGGACTCACAGAGACTGAACCACCAACCAAAGAGCATGCATGGGCTGGGCCTAGACCCCTACACATATGCAGCAGATGCGCAGCATGGCCATCATGTGGGTCCCTAACAATGAGAGTAGGAGCTGTCTCTGACTCTGTTTCCTGCCTCTGGATTCCTTCCCCATAGCTGGGCTGCCTTGTCTGGCCTCAGTGGGAGAGGATGTGTTTAGTTCTGTTGCAACTTGAGGTGCCAGGGTGGGTTGGTACCACTCAGAGGCCCCCTTCTCTGAGCCGAAGGAAAGGGGGAAATGGGAGGAGAGAGCATGAGTGCAGGACTCAGAGGAGATGGGGGAGGAGATAGGATCATGATGTAAAGTGATTAAATTTTTAAAAAGCTAGCATGGTTTCCTTCGAAGGTATGCCAACAGGTCCAACATGATGGTTATACTCATAACAGCCACTTTTCCAGTATTTTCCTTTCTAACGTTTATTTTATTTATTTACTGTGTGTCCTGGGAAGTGGTTTTCCATGGCTTGGGTCATAACTTACATGTGGGGGTCAGAGAACACCTTGCACAAGTTGGTTCTCCTCTTCCATTATGCGGGTTCAAGGGGTCAAACTCAAGTTCTCAGAACTGTCAGCAAGCATCTTTACCCAGAGTCATCTCACCAACCCAATAGTCATTTTAAAAAATATGATTTGTTATCCAAATGTCTGTGGTTTTTATTCCCAGTGGGCACATGGATACTGAGGCCCACTCTGATGGATGGCATGTGCTCCCTCAGTCATGTGATTTGCTGTTTCATGACAACAGTTTACTTTACATAAGCTCAGAGTTATCGATGGATTCCTATTTTTTTCTAGCCATTTTATCTTAAGCCAAAACATCAATGAGAGGATTAGAAACACTTAAAAAGGTATTTACAATTGCTTGTGATTTAAAATTATTTTTAGGTCTTAAGCTTTTCCTGGCTGTAAGGAAGCAGGCCTCCCAACCCTCCTGCCCAATGCATATGGCAGACATCCCCAACAGCCTCTTGGAATGTTTAACAGCCCAGATAACTCCTCAGCTGAGAATCCCCAAGTTAATTGCCACAATTCAGACTTATCTTGCAAGTTAAACAAGTGTCACTCTTTGATAAACAGTAAAGTGAAAGTGCCCTGACTGGCGGGCATCTGCACCACATCTGGATAAACAGTATAGTGAAAGTGCCCTGATTGGCAGGCATCTGTACCACACCTGGATACACAGCAAAGTGAAAGTGCTCTGGTTGATTGGTGGGCATCTGTACCACTTCTGGATAAACAGTATAGTGAAAGTGCCCTGACTGGTGGGCATCTGTACCACATCTGGATACACAGTAAAGTGAAAGTGCTCTGATTGGTGGGCATCTGTACCACATCTGGATAAACATAAAGTGAAAGTGCCCTGACTGGTGGGCATCTGTACCATACCTGGATACACAGCAAAGTGAAAGTGCTCTGATTGATTGGTGGGCATCTGTACCACATCTGGATACACAGTAAAGTGAAAGTGCTCTGATTGATTGGTGGGCATCTGTACAACATCTGGATACACAGTAAAGTGAAAGTGCTCTGATTGGTGGGCATCTGTACAACATCTGGATAAACATAAAGTGAAAGTGCTCTGATGTGAGCATCTGTACCACATCTGGATAAACATAAAGTGAAAGTGCTCTGATTGATTGGTGGGCATCTGTACCACATCTGGATAAACATAAAGTGAAAATGCTCTGATTGGTTGGCATCTGTACCACATCTGGATAAACAGTAAAGTGAAAGTGCTTTGATTGGTGGGCATCTGTACCACATCTGGAGCCACAAAAGGGAAAGCAGAGGCCCTGCATCCAAGGCTTAGCACTCCATTCTGCCAGGGCCCTGGGACCCTGGAGAGAACAGAGCCAGCCAGGGTCTACCCGCCCCCCCCCCCCCGGCGCTTCCCTTCTAGAGCTACAAAGCCTTGACGTGGACCACACCTCACGCCTCTGCCACCTTCCTGAACTTGTCCCAAGTTGCCTTTGAGCGCAACCAACAGCAGTCCTCTCAGGACCCAGGCACTAGACGTGTGGAGCTGAAGGAAGTGCTCACTGGAGATGGTGCCGTGGCTTAAGATGGAAAAGCAGGTCTGCGTGGCGGCCTAACCACGATGCCACTTCACATAGTTAAAGCGTGGGTGCTGACCAGACGGACCCTCCCTGTCATTTTTGGAGGAGGCTCTATTTTGGACAGATGCAAAAACATAGCTGAAGCTGGAAACGCATCCCAGATGAAAGGAGGGTTAGCCCACAGACGAGTGGTGGCAGGGGAGATGTGGGCGTCCCGCTGCAGATTGCAGGGCTCTGGACATGCAGCACACTGGCTAAAAACAACAGTGTGGTGGCAGCAAGTTCTGCTTTGTTGGGAAAGTCTACTCCAGGAAATTTCAGGAGACTCCTTATAAAACTGAGCTTCTCAAAACACCCTCAAGTTCAAAGTCTTGGCTTAGGGTGCTGCAACTCAGCCTCTGCCCCCACAGCCCCGACCCTGCCTATAAATTTCCAAGAGTGGAAACACTGTTCCATTGTTCCCAAAGAAGACAGCCCCCCTACCCCCACATGCTCCCACACTCTCCATCTCCCCTATCCCCGCCCCAGTCAGGCACTGCTTTTCTCAATGGGTTTTAAAGTGGTTAAGAATTTTAAAAGATCCTGGGTGACGGGTCTTGCGGTACCTCTTAGTTTTATCTGTGATGTCATTAACCCAATTTTTTTTTTTTACTTTTATTGAATGTCTATGATTTACACATCATGCACCAAAATCCCTCTTCTCCCCCCAGTAAAATAAAACAGACAAAATATCTTGTCCCAGAAGCTGTAGTGTATCACACAGTATAGCCTTTTGTCCACATGTGTTTACTTTCAAATGTTCATTGCCGTGAGTCATGGGTCTGGTTGGAGGCCTACACTATCGATGCTGGATCCTCACTGGGACTGCTGTCGGATATCCCGTTGTTGCTGTGTGTCAAGGAGAGTCTTAATAACTGAATCTGCAGATTCGGCCCCTTCATGTGTTCCAGCAAGTCATACATGGGGTAGATGTTGGGGTGAGGTCCGGACCCACTCCCTTATCCTCAGGGCAGGGCCCACTCTCTCGATCCCATGTCATTAGGGCAGGGCCTGCTCTTCTCCCACTCCTCTGTCCTCATGGCAGGGCCAGTTCACCCACTCCTGTGTCCTCAGGGCAAGGCTCACTCTCCTGCTTCCTGTGTCCTCAGGGCAGGGCCCTAACTTTTTTTTTTTTTTTTTTTTCCTATTTGTGTTGGGGTTGTCCTGCAGCTCTGTGAGTTACAGTGTCCGTTTGAGGTATGTGTGTGAAGCTGGCGCACATGTTTAGTCCTGCAGTGTCCTCTTGCTGGGCTGCTCCTGATCAGGAGACAGTGGCCTTCGTTTCTTCTGATTAGCTTTGGCTTCTGACTTGTCAGGTATCAGAACAGCAGCACCTGCCTGTTTCCTGGGTCCATCTGCATGGAGACTTCTTCCATCCTTTACTCAGGGTGTTACCTGTCCTTCAAGATGAGGGTTACTTCTTGTAAGCAACAACAACAACAAGCGGCCCCTGGTTTCTAATACAACAGGCTCGTGTGAATTGTTTTGGGGTAAGGAACTGAGGTCATTAATATTCACAGTGCTTATGAAAAGATGTGTGTTTTGTCCTCTTATCGACTTGTGGTGTTTGCTTTCTTAGGCCTCCTTTGCCTAACAAATATCCAAGTGCTGTGTGCTGTCCACTCGTGGCCTCATGGGAGAGCTGTGTGCTGTCCACTCGTGGCCTCATGGGAGAGCTGTGTGCTGTCCACTCGTGGCCTCATGGGAGAGCTGTGTGCTGTCCACTCGTGGCCTCATGGGAGAGCTCTGTGCTGTCCACTCGTGGCCTCATGGGAGAGCTGTGTGCTGTCCACTCGTGGCCTCATGGGAGAGCTGTGTGCTGTTCACACGTGGCCTCATGGGAGAGCTGTGTGCTGTTCACATGTGGCCTCATGGGAGAGCTGTGTGCTGTTCACTCATAGTCTCGTGGAAGAGCTGTGTGCTGTTCACACGTGGCCTCGTGGGAGAGCCTGTCCTGTTGGTACTAGGGGTTCTTTCCAGGATTCTCTGTAGGGAATGCATGGTGGTCATACATTCCTTTAGCTTATTTTTATTGTGAAATGTTTTTCTTTTTCCTTCAGTTCTGACAGATAGCTTTGCAGGGCATAGTGAATGGTCTGGGTGGGGCTCTTAGAACTTGAAGTACATTGTTCCAAGGCCTTAGGGCCTTTCAAGTTTCCACTGAGAACCCAGCTATAGCACTCAGCCTTAATCAGGACATTTATACCACCCCGTCTAAGGCTCAGGGAATGTCTTGGGAGAGGAGACAGAAAGAATGAAAGAGTTGAGGGTGGGGATGGCTGTGAACTATCTTCTGAGCATGACAGCCATTGCAAGCATAAGTTCAGAGAAGCTGCAGTTGCCCACACCAGGCACACAGACTGTGCCTTTAACCACCAGCAGACGAGACTGGCTGGTCCCCTCCCTCTCTACTGACCTGTTGGCTACTGATGGATTCAGGGGAGGCTGAGTCGTTGGCTTCAGTTGTGCGTGCAATGCTGAGCCCACCAGCTCCACTGGCTGCTTCCAAACCCACTGACACACAGATGGTTAAACTTAGTGGGTCACAAACAAAACAAAAATATAGACGTGAGAGAGACTTATATGGAAGCAGGAGCTGACAGAAGTGGAAGGAAAATGAAGGACAGTGAGGGCCAAGATTAATCAGGGTGCAGTGTGTGTGTATGTGCATGTGTGTGTGCGTGCATATCTGTGCATGTGTGTGCATATGTGTGCATGTGGGCACATGTATGTGCACCTGTGAATGTGTACATGTGCATATGTGCATGTGTACGTGTGTGTATGTGTGTGCATGTGTGTGTGTGCATGTGTATGTGTGTCTGTGTGTACGCGTGCGCATGCCTGGCCTTGGGGATGCCATCACACTGAACAGAGGAAACCTCTGATACAAAGCCACATGGTTAGTTACTATCATCCTGACAAAATACCTGCCACCAGAATTGACTAAGAGCCAGACAGTGGTAGTGGACACCTTTAGTCTCAGCACTCGGGGAGGCAGAGGCAGGTGGATCTCTGTGAGTTTGAGGCCAGACTGGTCTACAAAGGGAGTCCATGATAGCCAAGGATACACAGAGGAAGCCTGTTTCAAACAAAACAAACAAACAAACAAACAAAAAAAACAACAACAGAATTTGGCTGGGCATGGTGGCACACACTTTAATCCCATCACTTGGGAGGCAGAGGCAGGTGGATCGCTGTGAGTTTGAGGGCAGCCTGGTCTACAAAGCAAGTTCAGGACAGCCAAGGCTACACAGAGAAACCCTGTCTTGAGAAAAAACAAACAAGAGAATTGACTAAGAATGAGGTTTGTACCTGGAACACTGCCATGTGGCTCTGTGAACACAGCCATGGACTGGTAGATGAGCCTGCATCTCCCTAAGCCGCTGAGCCCACCAGCTCCGCTGGCTGGTTCCAAACCCACTGGGTTGCTGTCCCTGACCCTGACACCCACCTCCACGTTTCCCCTTGACACAGTCGCAGCTTTCAGAATTTCTTGTCAGCCAGAGAGCAGCCAGGCAGAGCCCTCCTCACCAGGACTGTTTCCTAATAGACAAAGCAGAACAGGCAGATTCAGGCAGCATACCATCAGACAAACAGGGTCAAGGCGGAGTGGCGGCCCCCAGGCAGCTCCAGCTGCTCCGTGTCTTTGTCGGCAGGCAACTTTCCTGGAACACACAGAATGCTCTGATGACAGGTTGGACTTGGCTGCTCAAGGACCAAAGCTGTGTAATACAGACAGCAGCCAGATGGCCCTCAGGAAGTGACATTTGGAACTTGGCCAGTCAGAGAAGGGTCTCCTGATCTCTCACATGAGAGCAAAGCTGTGGCTATGGGGTGCAAGGACAGCATCCTGCTGAGGGTATAGACCTTTCAGATGAGGCGCAGATCCCCACGAGGCCACACATAACCACACCTGGTAGAGGTGAACTGCCTAGTCTTTTTTTTTTTTAAGATTTATTTATTTATTATGTACACAGTGTTCTGTCTGCCAGAAGAGGGCATCAGATCTCATTATAGATGGTCATGAGCTACCGTGTGGTTGCTGGGAATTGAACTCAGGACCTTTGGAAGAACAGCTAGTGCTCTTAACTGCTGAGCCATCTCTCCAGCCCCAAACTGCCTAGTCTTAAGACAGGCTGACTTTAGATCTTTTCGAATGGAAGGGGTTTAAGGGAGAGTCTATGTAGCCCAAGCTAGTTTCTTCCAAACTTCCGGCAATCTTCCTGCCTTTGCCTTTTCAAGGTTAGGTCTCACAGCCAATAAGGAGAAACAAAGACATTGGACATTCTTGAGGGAAAAGTGATGATCACTTCCTCCAGCAAAGTAAAAACAGGCCTTGGTTGTTCCCATCTCCAAAATAAAATGTAAATTCACAAATAAGTGAGAGGATGGGGAAAAATAAACAGCAATAGCAGTGAGAGGACCTGTGGACATGAGAGGACCTGTGGATACTTGGCTCCATCTCAACACTAAGAGGCTGGTGGGGGAACAGTTAGAGAAAAATGTGTAACGTGAGCTAATGAAGGGGGCTCTGTGGGGAAAGGGGCTGGACACCAAGACTAACGACCTGGTCTGTCCCTGGGGCCCACGTGAAGGTGGAAAAAGAAAACTGACCGTTCACAGTTGTGTACACACACATACTACCCCACACACAAAATGAAGTTTTTAAAAAGAAAAACTACGTAACATATATGGAGATGTATGTATGTACATATATATACATTTACACCTATGAGGAAAGTGATGTCTGTTTTGGGAGTGGAGCTACAAACTACAGGACCAGCAGCTCTTTGCTCTAGAGGTGGTCATCTGTCTCTATCTACTGCTAAAGATACAGTGAAGGTAAGTGGACTACAACGTGCCCCATCTGGTCACCATGATGGCTCCTCAACACTCCCCCACCACACACACACACATGCGCTGCTTACCATCTATTTCTCTTTGCTTGTTTGTTTTTAGAGACAGAGTTTCTCTCTGTATCCTTGGCTGTCCTGGAAGTTGCTCTGCAGACCAGGTTGGCCTCAAACTCACATCGATCCGCCTGCCTCTGCCTCCTGAGTGCTGGGATTAAAGGCTGCTATTTCATCTACTTCTAAGGCATGTTGTGGTCTGAGCCCAGGGCCTCACACATGCTAAACAATGGCTCTCCACAAGGCCCAGTCTTGAACTTAATTTTCTTACTCGTATCCAGTTCCTAGGCTATTTTCAAAGGCATGTAGGGCATAGGACTCCCATGAAATCTCAGAGGCAAAGGTAACCTTTAATCCAAATCTCACGTGAGTCCAGCAGGAGGTACATGAACTTCAGGACTGTTCAGCCAGCCACCACAACAGGCCCCACCCTAGCCTTGCTCAGGCTTAGACGTAAGTTCTCAGCTGGAGACTCCCCAGTCATGTGATGGGATGGAATGGAGGCTCTGTGCTTCAACAGCACCACAGATCTGAGGTGGGACAATCAGGGGGCTTCACAGTGACCACCAGGGCCTGTAGCCCCATCCCAAAGTGACCCTTCCTTTCATGTTGGGGGAGCAATATCTAGATTGTCCCTGTAGGGGGCAGGATCCCCTCCTTCTGACAGACATCTGCATGACACAAGGAATGTAGGTAGATAGGAGGAAATCACATGACCACCTTTCTTTCATTTGAGATTCAAGGAGTTAACAGCATGGTGTGGTCCATGAACTGACTTCAGTAGATGTTTATGTTAATTAGCAAATCTTAGTAACATTACAGAGTATGAGAGCAAAGTCCCCAAGAAGCTCAGCTAAAACTAATCAGTAACTTTTTTGGGGGGGAGCAGTTTCGAGACAGGGTTTCTCTGTATAGCCTTGGCTGTTCTAGACTAGCTTTGTAGACCAGGCTGGCCTTGAACTCACAGCGATCCGCCTGTCTCTGCCTCCTGAGTGCTGGGATTAGAGGTATGCAACCGCCATGCCCGGCCTAATCAATAACTTTTTAAGATGAGCTACCAGTAGAAAAGCCATATTCATGTAAGTACTGACAACTAGTCAGGTGGTGGTGGCGCAGTCTATAATCCCAGCACAGAGACAGATTCATCAGCAGAGGCAGGTGGATCTCTGTGAGTTCAAGGCCCGCCTGGCCTACAGAAAGAGTGCAGGACAGCCAGGGCTACACAGAGAAACCCTGTCTCAAAACAACAACAACAAAAGTACTGACAACTAAAGCAAGATGCCGTCAGTAGACCCCATGAGGAGCTGTGAGTAAGACTCAACTACACACAGAACATAAGATGTGGTGAAGTGTTCTGTGATCGCTCCCAGCGCCCTGAATGCAAGGGCGGTGACAGGAGCAGGTGTGATGCTAGCACAAAGCTAACATTAGGACCGGGACCTGAGAATATGGGCGTGCATCTCAGCCAGAGTGAGGGGGTCGCAAGAGGCAGGGAGCGGGGAAAGGAGATGGGCCCTTCCGTCCTTCACTGTCAGGTTCGGAACACGTCAGTGACCATTCTATGCAGAGAGTTTTATAACTTGTGCAGGTGCGTAGCCTTTTGTAATTCCAGTCTCTGGAGTGTGTGCCCAAGTCCCATGGTCACCAGGCAGAGTTTCCCTGGTCCCATGAGCTCTGAAGCATTGTCCGCACACGGCAGTTGCGACAAAACCTTTCCTCCAAGTTCAAAGCTACCTTTTCTGAAGTCAATTGGGCGCACAGGCTCTGAGCTCACCCCCCCCCCCCTATGGACCGTACCCCGCTCTGTATGCGCGCTGCTCCTCTCAGCCTGTTCTCCTTCCCACACTAGGAACAGGCGCCTCTCAGGTCTGCCTTCTTGTGACATCTACTGACTTTAGGTACACTACATGTACAACTGCTGACACAGAGTGTCAGGTGACACTGGAGACTGGCCGTGGTCTGGGGTCACCTACATACTGTCTCTATGTAGAGGTGAAGAATAGCACACCTTCTCCACCATACTTTCTCAACCGTCTCAGCCCACAGAGCAGTCCTTGGCTGTACTGTTTTACATCTAGTGACTGATCAGAATGCGGGGCAAGACCTGATTTCTGGAAAAGTGCTGGGCCCCAGGGGCCACAGCAGCAGCAGCCTCTGATTGCAGGTGCCTTCCAGGAACAGAAAATGCCTTCCGCTCCCTGGCTCCCTGCCACAGAGGAGAAGCTTAGCCGGGCGAGGAGGAGACGTGGCCTCTTACGAACAGTGCTCACCTCCTTCACGGTCCAGCGTCTCTGCTTCCATGAAGCATCAGCTACAATATTAAACCTGCCAGGGTCCCTTTCCTTTCCAAAAGACACATTTTGTGCCTCTCCCTGACCCATTTGCTGGTTTCCGTCAGAGACCTGTAAAGAGGGATTACTGATGACTGTGCGATGAGCCAACACTGGGCTCTCCTGAAACCCCCAGCAAGTGAACCGGGCATTCCTTCTACATTTAACCTTAGGGTGAGAGCAGAAGGAACTCACATTTTTGCAAGAACATAGGAACTGGTCCAGTTGCTATCGTGTTCTGCCCTGAACCGCCTTGGCCTGGCTCCGGCAGTCTGCATGGCTCTTCCACTGCTGGCTCACTATTGGCTCACAACCATCTGTAAGGGGATCTGATGCCTTCTTCTGGTGTTCATGAAGACAAAGCACAAACGTACATGAAGTACATAAATAAATAAACCTTTTTTTTAAAAAGTATTTAAAATCCCCAAGTCCTGAAGATTTTGTAAGTCTCCTTTTGCTTGCTTCAGCAATGCTAGTCCTTGAAACAATACAGGATGCATTAAGGACAGAACAAAATATACTTTTGGGGGGCTGGTGAGATAGATTAGAGGTCACAGGAGATTGCTGCCAAGAACGACAACCTGAGTTCTATTCTTGGAACCCACATCAAGCTGGAAGGAGAGAAAGGTCTCCTGTAAGTTACCCACTGACATCTGTGTAGCTGACACACAGGCACACAGCATATAAATGCAATAAAGGGGCTGGAGAGATGGCTCAGCAGTTAAGAGCACTGTCTGCTCTTCCAGAGGTCCTGAGTTCAACTCCCAGCAATCACATGGTAGCTCACAACCATCTATAGTGGGATCTGATGCCCTCTTTTGTCCTGCAGGTGTACATGCAGATAGAGCATTCATATATGTAAATATAATAAAAATAGTGTTAAAGAAAAAAATAAAGATCTTAAAAGTATTTAATTCCAAAGAGAAACTGATAATTTTCAAAAATAACTATAGTCATTTTTTTTACTCTCTGAAAACAAAACAAAACAAAACAGTAAGGCCCTCAAGTCATGGATTAAAAATCATTTTCAGTGTTATGATATACAATCATAAGACTGACTCCTATGAAATATGCTTGTGGAACAGGCAGTAATCAATAGCACATCAAAACCTTCAGATCAGGAGCTAGGAAGATTGCTTGGGGGGCCCTGTGCTTGCAGAGGACCTATAATGCCTCTCACAGCCTTCTGTAACTCTAGTTCTGACCCTCTTCTGACCTTTGCAGGCACTGCATAATACACACTGCGCACATACCTACATGCAGGCAAACAACCCATATACATAAAAATAAAAATAAATCTTAAAAGAGCACTCCTTCAGAACAGCCAAACAGACTCGTGCTACCGGAGCGGCCACACTGACTCTTATTATCTGAGAGAACGGCCACAGTGACGCTTGTGACCTCAGAGCTGCTGCACTGACCCACGTGACTTGAGAGAATAGCTTGGGAGAGTGGCTCCGTGAGCTCTCACGACCAGGGAGTGTAGACATACTAATTCTCATGACCACACCAAACCCATGTAGCCTGAGATTTCAAGATAAATTCATGGGCGTCAATACTAGCAGTCGGTTGCTTTCTAAATTCATTTTGTGATGCCTGCAATAACTTAGAGCAAAATATAAGCACAGCCCAACCCCAGAGAACTTTATTTTTGGAGACTTCCTAACACGCATACAGGTGGAGAAGTGATAGTCTTAGGACCATGGCCTTGCGTCAAACAAGTAACCTGATGGGCTTTACAGATGTTCTTGCACAAACCTACTTCTCTTTTTTGGCATATCCTAACTGAAAATCAAAGCCATCTCAACCTACCTGTAAAACGCAGTCTGCTTCCTCACCTGGCAAGGGCTCCTGAAGTAAAAATCGGCGTGTTAGTCACACCTTGTGGAATAAGCGTTACTTCGGTGTGGCTGAGCAAGTCCACTTTGGTGGCCATCAGGTCCTGATGCACAGGCTGCCTCTAGGTGTGACCTAATCACCTGCAGTAGGCGCCATCTAAGTGCGTGCATGCGTGCGTGCGTGCGTGCATGTGTGTGTGTGTGAGTGTGTGCTGTGTGTGTGTGTGTGTGTGTGCTGTGTGTGTGTGTGTACTGCTTGAGTGTGTGAACATGAAGAGACCAAATGAAGTCCTTTTCCATCACTCTCTCCTGTACTACCTTGAGACAGGTTTCTCACTGAACACAAGTTTGTCATTTCAGCTAGGCTGACTGGCCAGTAAGCTCCAAGAATATGCGTGTGGGGGTCCCACTCAAACTAAGGCACCAGCCAGGGACAATACAGGCGGTAAACTTTAAACTCCTACCCAGATCTAGCCAATGGTCAGAACATTCTCCACAGTTGAGTGGAGAGTGGGGTATGACTTTCTCGCGTACTCTGGTGCCTCACATTTGACCTGGTGGCACTCAGAGGAAGGACAGCAGGTTACCAAGACGAGACTTGATACCCTATGAGCATATACAGGGGGAGGTAATGCCCCTCAGGAACAGTCATAGGGGAGGGGAATAATGGGAAAAATGGGAGGGAGGGAAGAATGGGAGGATACAAGGGATGGGATAACCATTGAGATGAGATGTAACAAGAATAAATTAATTTTAAAAAATCACACACACACACACAAAAAGAATATGTGTGTGTCCCACTGTCCCTCAGGGCTATGACTTCAGGCATACAGTCACACCTGGGTGGTGCCAAGGGTTCAAACTCTGGCTCCCATGCTTGCACAGCAGGCGCTCTGACCCATCTTCCTTGCTACAGGCCCTCAAACACTCTTTATTTGTCTTGAATCCACTTCTTATGAGAAGGGTACCATGGGTACGTACTTCTTTCCTTCTGGGCCCCTCAGAATGTACTGAGGTTCCAGCCATTTTAAAGGTAATCAGTGAAACTGTGAAAATTTTACAATTTTTAGCATCATCTTGCATTTCAGTTGTCTTTAGTCTCTTCCTGCGTTCCCTGTTGTCAGCCGAGCACCTCTTGCGGTGGGTTCTGCATCCTGAGTCAAAGTCATCACCTGTGCAACATCATTCATTATGGACACAAGGTGCCCACTACAATCATCAAGGACTTCACCAACCTATGAGCACACCGCACGCCCAGCCACAGCCCGTCCTACTGTAGGCAGCTGTACACTGCCACCACTGGGCCTGTCTAGTGGTACACTGCCACCACTCGGGCTGTCTGTCTGTAGGCAGCAACACACTGCCACCACTGGGGCTGTCTGTCTGTAGGCAGCTGTACACTGCCACCACTGGGCCTGTCTGTAGGCAGTGGCACACTGCCACCACTGGGGCTGTCTGTCTGTAGGCAGCGGCACACTGCCACCACTGGGGCTGTCTGTCTGTAGGCAGCAACATACTGCCACCACTGGGCCTGTCTGTCTGTAGGCAGCGGCACACTGCCACCACTGGGGCTGTCTGTCTGTAGGCAGCAACATACTGCCACCACTGGGGCTGTCTGTCTGTAGGCAGCGGCACACTGCCACCACTGGGGCTGTCTGTCTGTAGGCAGTGGCACACTGCCACCACTGGGCCTGTCTGTCTGTAGACAGCGGTATACTGCCACCACTGGGCCTGTCTGTAGGCAGTGGCACACTGCCACCACTGGCCCTGTCTGTCTGTAGGCAGCGGCACACTGCCACCACTGGGCCTGTCTGTCTGTAGGCAGCGGCACACTGCCACCACTGGGCCTGTCTGTAGGCAGCGGTAAGATGTCTGAGGTGCTTAAGAAGAAACATGGTCAGGATGTTCAATTTGGAATCGCAGTATCCATGGTTCATGTAACTGCTTTCATATTTTCTCGAGGTTGAAGTCTTAGAACGTGCTAGATTGGATCTTTTGAGCGAGAAAGCTAATACTGGGGAAACAACTCCTGCACAAGGACATGCTATTGGCAGTGTCACCTGTGTCTGCTCTAGCTGGCTGCAGCACAAGAGGGAGATGCATCTACCCTTACTCGGTGTGAGCATGGCACAAAGAAAGAAACCAATGCTTGCCCTTTCAATCCCCAAGTGCTCCCAGTGGAGGGGTCCCCAGCACAATGGGATGTGGCAGTGAAGGTGTCTCTGATGTCACTATTTACATCATCCACAGCGCGGGCCGCTTCTCCAGGGATGGCACTGCAGGGATGAGATGGTGTTAAAAGTGAAGGCACCACTGTGTGACTTCGTTCTGACCCCAGAAGCGCTGGCGGTTCTTGTGGGCGGCTGCGGCATTTCCACCGCTGCTTCCTGGGACTCTGGGCTCTTCCCTCTGCTGCTCTGCCACACAGCCTGCTTTTCCACCTCTCTCCTTTTTGTTTCATATCCCACCTCCTGTCTGTTGTGAGAGTGGGTTCAGCCAGTGTGTTAGGATGCACACGTGCCGGTGTAAGGACAAGAGTGACAGAAAAGCAATGCCAGGGGCTCCATGCCTGCAAGAATTAGGGACCTGAAGGAGAGCGGCATGCTTCGAAGCAAAAGCTGAAAGAGAATAAGCATCAAGAGTGTCAGTGAGGGTCCTGCCACTTCCGAGGGCCTTCCAGGGAGATGAGCAGTCTAGCGGACACCCTGCCAGACTGGAGGGTCTGCATCTGAGCTATTCAGCACCCCACCTGGAGTGTGGGGTGGTGGGTAGACACCTGGAGGAGTGTGGGGTGATGGGTGGACACCTGGAGTGTGGGGTGGTGGGTGGACACCTGGAGTGTGGGGTGATGGGTGGACACCTGGAGTGTGGGGTGGTGGGTGGACACCTGGAGTGTGGGGTGGTGGGTAGACACCTGGAGGAGTGTGGGGTGGTGGGTGGACACCTGGAGTGTGAGGTGGTGAGTAGAGGGTGAGCACTGTACCCTGCAGGTGGAAAGAGGTGAACAGTGTTACAGAAGCAAGCCTTTGAAGAGGACCTGACGGGCGTGTTCAGGAAAGCTTACTGCTCCTCAGGCAGCGCTGCACAAATGACAGTGGCTACTGGTGTGAGAGTATCTTATGTACCATGGCCAACAGAATGGAAGACTCAAAGATTTGAAAAGAAAATATCCCTGCCACCACTAGAAACATAAATAACATTTGGGGCTTGGCAATATGGCCCAATGGTTAAGAGTGCTTCAAGATGTAAATCTGGATTCTAGCACTCATATAACAAGCTTATACCTTGGTCTTGCTTGTACCTGTAACGTGTGTGTTAGCACATAGCAGGCCCGCTAGCTGCCCCTAGGCTGCTCAGCAAGCATTTCAGCTGTACACCAGGTATACAGGACCGACTTTTCTCTCTCTCTCTTCTGGTTCTTTCTCTCTAGGTTTCTCTTCATTCTGCGGCTCCCCTCCTCTCTCTCTCTTCCCTCCCCCTTTCATAATAAACTTCCTTTCTAATATTAAATATGTTGCAGTGTATTTCTTTTTTTCTTTTCTTCTTTTTTTTTGAGACAGGGTTTCTCTGTGTAGCCTTGGCTGTTCTGGACTCCCTTTGTAGACCAGGCTGGCCTCGAACTCACAGCAATCCACCTGCCTCTGCCTCCTGAGTGCTGGGATTAAAGGCGTGCGCCACCACGCTGCAGTGTATTTCTTAGTGGCAACAATGTGTCGGGGTGGAGACTGGAGGACTAGTAGAGTTTACTGGCTGCTAATCTACATGAAAAACCCAAGCTCCAGGTTCAGGGAAAGACACTGCCTCAAAAGAACAAGTTGAGGAATGATAGGACAGAGTGCCCAGCACATACACATACATACACACACACACACACACACACACACACACACACGGACAGAGGTGATATGTGTCACACTAGGAGTGTACACTATAAGGAGAAAAGTCTCAGGAAGGCTGTTATGGCATGGGATAACAGGACTCAAAGCATGGAGGAGGCCATAGAGTCAGCAGCCACTGCAAATAGAAGGACACCAGTCTAGCCCAGGTAGAGGAGGTGAGAGGACAGGAGCAGACATGGAAGGAAGGACACAGAGGCAGGGGTCAGGGTGTTATATGCCACCAATTTTATATTTAATGATTACATAATGATAGAGTCAAGGTATCAGTATTATGTTATATGGAGTTATTAAATGAGCATGGAGGGAGAAGGAAAAGGGGGGAGGGGTACCTGAGGGGGGGCCAGTGGAGGGTCTGTCTTTTTATATGGCCCTGGGCAGGGCCATGCCCCCGTGGCAGGTAAGCAGTGACATCACAGGTAGGTGGGCTGAAGCAGAATGCTGACACAGGGTACTCTGGCCACATTCAAGCCTGGTCCCATTGGCCTTGCCCTGCACCATAAGGGAACACCACCCCAAAAGACAGCCTAGGCACCGGGAGCTATTCCAGGGTCCAGGGCTGGAACACAGAGGAACAGCTCCCTGCCGCTATCCCATTCTCTTCAAACATGTCCCCAACCCAGGCCATGCACAGTCAGAATGTGAAAATAAATTACTAGTTCTGTGCAGACGAACCATCCAACTCTCTATTAAAGGACAAGAGGGGACGGATGCGACAGTGGACTCAGATGTTTCCTTTCAGCTCCTACAACAATAAAGAGCTTTCAACCACTGGCAGCTCAGAAGCCAGCTCAGCAGCAGACCTGCCCTGACCTCTGAAATTTCCCCACAGGGTAGCCAGCTCAGTGCTACTCTGTTTTTCTATTCAACTTTTAACAGATCTGTTCACTAAGTAGCAACAACAACAACAACAACAAAAATTATTTCCTGGTATTCTGAGCTAAATCTCTCAGGCATTTTTGAAGGAATTTCAAGAATTTGGCTTGCGGCTTGTTACTCTGACCATCCCTGGGGTCATCCAGATGATGTCATGGTGACCTACTAGAGGCGAACAAAGCATGACAGTGAGCTGTGCGCACAGAGTGGGAAGGCCAGCCTCCTCCAGGCCGGAGGCAGGTGAAGGTGGGGTTCATGTTGCTTTGTGGGGACCATCAGTGCACTCTGACACCTGGAAGCTGCCTTGAGGAAGCCCACCCACCTTCTACCTCGGTGCCTGGAAGCACCTTGCACTCAGCTGTGACACCGGCTGAAGCCTGTGTAGTCTGGTTTCTTCCCACACCCAGCGGGCGTCCACTCGGCACAGCCTGTGCAATCCTGTCTGTCTTTCATATAGCATGCAATACCTTCTCAAATGCCTGCAAGCATGCACCTCGCCTTACCCACTTCTTTAACACCTGGGGAGAAGTGGGAATGCTTTCTTCTCAAGAACTCTTCCTGGCTTCTCCCGGGAGGGATACTTTTTTTCCTTAAGAACCAGCTACCTGGGCTGGAGAGATGGCTCAGAGGTTAAGAGCACTGACTTCTCTTTCAGAAGTCCTGAGTTCAATTGCCAGCAACCACATGGTGGCTCACAGCCATCTATAGCATGATCCGATGCCCTCATTCTGGCCTGCAGGTGAACATGCAGACAGAGCATTGTATACGACATAAATAAATAAATCTAAAAACAAAAGAACCAGCTGTCCTGTGAAGATTATTAAAAATGTTTTTGTAGTTTTTGTTTTCTCTTCTTTCTGTTTGTTTGTTTGTTTGTTTATTTATTTATTTATTTTGAGATAGAGTTTCTCTGTGTTGCCATGGCTGTCCTAGAACTCATTCTGTAGACCAAGCTGGCCTTGAACCTACCTGCTTCTGCCTCCTAAGTGCTAGGATTAAAGGCATGCACCATCATTGGTTGGCTGAAAACATATTTTTTTTCAAAAATCAGAAAGGTTTTTGGTTTCGTTTTTTTTTTAAGGGAAAATTCCCTGCAGTGCTTTATTCCGTGCTTTTTACACTGTGAGCATCCAGAACCATTCCTAAGATCAGTGTTGTGTGTGCTAAAACATGGAGTCAGGTGCTTCTCAGCATTGCTAAAGTCAGGTGGAGCTGCGTCACTAGAGGCAGACATACAAGTTTTGGGAAAAGCCACCAGGGCTCAGAGACACTAGGCAAAACACACTCGGGGAAGCCACACCTTTGAGAAGCGGATTGGCCAAATTAATTGTAGGCCTTAGCTGTTCATGTTGGTGTGTGGAGGCCTGAGTTTAAACTTCTTCCAGGGACCTTAGGGCGTATGCCTCTTGGGAAGGGAAGGCATCCTTTGAAGCCTCCTCTGTGGATGAGAGAGGCAGTGCAAGGCTTCGAGAGAGGAAGCTGCTCGTAAGGCCTCAGGGACGCTGAGGTTCTGTGCTGGGGAAACCTCTGGGGTTCTTGTATCCTAAAAAGTACCCTGTACTCACCAGGCTCACACCTCTGTCACCGTAACCGTCAGTCTTTGATGTCTTGATGTGATCACAGTGCCTGCAGTGGCCACAGCTCCTGGCGCCTCTTAACTCCAATATGGGGGTGACCCTCTTCCTCTCCATTATAGCTCCCTGGCTGAGCGGAGTGGCGGGTGGCTTCTGGGTGACACGAATGCTTGATCCTGACAGTTTGTGGCTCCGCTCTGATGTCCTCTGCCCTACCTGGGATGCGACTGCTGCCGCCAAGCGTTCCTACAGCATTCTAGCACTTCTGGTCAATTCTCACTTGGCTGTGGCCCCACAATCATCCTGGGGTATGTCCTGAGCTGTCAAAGCACCGTGCTGGCAATGCAGGCACTCACCACCAGGCTGCTATGGGTGTTCTTCTCCTCTGCTGCTCCAGACGGTCGTGTGGCTCCAGCTCCTGCAAACACTGCTGTAGCCCTGCAGTCTCTGACTTGCAAGCAGCAAGAATGATTCACCCTGGGTTACAGCCAGCCCTCGTGAGGAGACCCTGCACTCCCCTATGCAAGCAAGATCTAGGTGGCGAGGAGGCTGGTAGGGTAGGCAGGGGGCCGCAGTGGGCTCCCTAACTAAGTCCCAGGTGCCCCATGCTCACGGTAGCTGACGAGCCACAGGGAATCGTGGCTCTGTGGCCACATACCGTGGACTGAAACATACCTAGCGCTAAGCTGGCTCAAGTGTCAGATGTTTCTATGAGGTCCCTACTGTGTGGAATGAGGCCACATGGCTGAAGCTGGGTCTGACTTTCTGGTTCTTTTTGTAAATTTAGGACCTAACATTTTCTCTGTCCCACCAGGAAGACCCCATCTTATACAGGAGATGCCACCTTGCTTCAGATAGAGTACTGGTGCCTATTTCAGACAGGTGAGAGGCCCTACCCTGAGGCCTCCACACACAGTCCCTCTAGTGCAGCTTACACATGAGCTGCCGCCGCCTGCTTTCCTGTCAAGGGTTACAGAATAGGCTGCGTGAGAAAAGGATATTGGTTGAAATCTGTCTCTTGAGAAGAATTAAAGGGGCCATACTGTCTTAGTTGACTAGGACCTGCTGAGAGTCAGCACCCCCCCCAAAACCCCAAAACTGGCAACGTGAGGAACATTTTAGGATGCCTGGCTTCCTGGCTGCTGCCCCTAGGTACCTCATGAATAGCGCTGCTGTGGCAGTGACTCACAGCTGCAGAGCTACCCCACACACCGGCATCCCTAGAGAGGTGCCCCAGATGCTCTATCTCCATCCTCCCTTTCAGCTTGTTAGGATTTGTGCCCCTCCCCCTTCTCCTGGGAAGGACAGCGGCCTCTCCTCACGCTGCATGCAAGTGAGGACCATATACACACCGCATGCACTGCCCATGGACACAGACCACACACACTCCACATGTACTCATCCTACACATCAGACATACACACCACATCCATGTGAACACATTATAAACCACACAGGCACACACAGTATCTACATGTACACACCACACACATGTGTACATGTATGCACACCATAAAAACATGCACGTACATGCTTATACCTACAAAAACCTCAAGAACCTGCAGGAAGTTACTGAACTGAACGCTACTGCAGAGACTATAGTGAGATCCCAGGCCACTGTACCTTAACCCCAAAGCAACGGAAGGCTCTATGTTTTGACGCACCTGTTCCGAAATCACAGCACAATGACCAGCTTCCTTAGGACTCGCCACAGGTGTCACGGCATGCTGTTGGAGGGAGACTTCTGCCACAGGGAAGCCCAGTTTAATCTAACAAGTTCACTTTGCTACCCTTCAGGCCAGCCACTAGCAGATTCCTGGAAATGACAGCATTGAGCTGGTGGGACAGAACATTTGACTTCCTGTTTTGGAGGAAGTCTGACCCAGGAAGCTCATGGCCTCAATTTCAATGTGAAGAGCACGTTATCTGGGTGTCAGAAGGCAAGAGGAGGCAGCAAGGTGAGCAGCAGGAGAGTTGGGCACACCAAACCATAGAGGGGAAGGCATTTAACCACTGTGTGAATGGCTCAGTATTTATTGTCGCCATCACATTAGGCACATGCTGGGAGAAGAGGTAAGGCTGGACCCCAGGCGAGGCTCGCACAAGAGTGTACAAGCACGTGCTCTCACCTTGCAGAGCCTCACTGCTCAGCAGTGCCCTCTGTACAGCTGCCTAAGAGCGCCAGGAAAGAGTGTTGGAACTCCTCAGCATCCTCTCGGAGTTTCTGTGTAACGAAAACAGCTCACACAACTCTTCATGCCACTACAGTCCAACTGTAACCCACAAAATAATAAAGTGGCTACAACTAGTAATCCTGTATTGGTTGTTATGAACTAGCAGTTCTTTGTCAAACATACAAGGGGAGTGTTTGCCACACATAAGCCCAGGCCCCCTTCACAAATTCTTAAACAATAGCTCTGGAGTTAGTGATCTGAGTGCAGCTCATGGTTCCATATGCTCCATATTTTAAGGTTCATAGGAAATGGAAAACCAGGTTATGTGACAGCTTCTGCAGTACAGCTCACCATGCGCAGTCTTCTGATCCACCGGACACCCTGGTGATGCTGGTGGTGCACTGGGCTGTGGTAAGCAGGCTGTGCAGACCAACTTCCGGAGGCTTCAGCCTCATGCCAGCAAGAGGCAACTACCACGTTCGTGTGCGTGACAGAGTTCCTGGGACAGTCGGCTCCGCAGTTTTCAGGAACTCTGAGGACAATGCAGCTGACATCCTGTGCGGCACATGTTCCTGTCCACACCCAGCAATTATCCCAAGGACTTTCAGCTTGATGATTTGATGATGAATAGATGAAAGGATGTGGCATGGTTTAATATTTACTATCAGCAACACATCATAACATGTTAGTTGAGCTTAAACATATGGCTTTTGTCTCTTTAGCTAGGAATAATGGAGATTCTTGGAAACACGTTGATAAAATGGCAAAGCTAAGCTGAATCAAGCTTTCATTACACAGAAAACAGATAGTTATGAATCTTATTCAAGATAGGCTGATCTTACTAAGGTGGTAGAGAATTTAAAATGAGGTCCACATAAATCTACTCTGAAGGAACTTAGCTGAGGCCTTCACATTTGACCATGTCAGGTCAATCCTGTTTGCAGATCGTGATCACACTATTGTACGGAGGCTTTATTTATTTTTTATTTTCTTTCCTGTTTCTCATTCTGGTCACATTGTTCTTTAACACAAGGTAGAACAATATTTTTAATCAATGGTACAAAAATATCCACCACAATCTCATATTGGAGACTTGCCAAATAAACTAAGTAAAATAGCTGTTTTCCTGGCTTTTCTCTCTAGAAGCCACTGACAGCCTAAGGACTGGTTGGATATGATGCCAGGGCATGGATGCCTGCCTTAGCTGACATACACAAACACTTTCTACCTTTAAACTTTAAAATGACTGTGGGGGCTGGAGAGATGGCTAGCAGTGAAGACCAGTCTGGGTTCGGTTCCCAACACTCATATGGAAGCTCATGACTGTCCGTAAGTCCAGTCCCAGGATATAGGATGCCTACTCTGAACTGAGGGCAACTGCACGCACAGGGTACAGACATATGTGAGGGCAAGACACCACACACGTAACAACAGCTGTGACTTATGCGGCTAAGTCTCCACTGTGGCTGTCTCAAGCCATTTGTCTACCAGCCAAAAACTACTCTTATTTCATTTTGCTCAGTGCCAGAATGTGCTCCAGGGCGTCCTTTTATTTAGTGAGCTCTGGAAGCTAAAGCTCTCCTGGTGCCCTGGAACAGTCCTCTCTGACAGAGCAGGGCTCTCCTAAGCCCTGGGCCACTCAGCCTTCTGCGGGTGGATGGTGATTTTGGCGGTGCTGAGGTCACTTCTACCCTAGTCGTAGCCAGGCTGGAGGGAGCTGTGCGAATGCTTCCCTGCTGACACTGCCCTGTCCTGCGCAGAGCACAGTGCCAGGCCTCACGGCTGTGCCTGTTCATCCTTCCCTGGTACTATATAGAAAGAAAGAAAATATAAAGTTTTAAACCCTTGAAAACCCAGCAGGTACCTTTTCCCCCAAGAAAAAGAAGTTACTGGAAGTCCATGGTACACAAGACACAGGGAGTGAGAGGCAGAGAGCCTGGACTTCAAGGTTAGGGTTCTTGGGGCTAGGTAGAAGGAACAGACGGGATCCAAGCCAAGGCCAAGACAGTGAGTAAAAGAATTCAGAAGGAAAATGACAGGAAAGGACTACAAAACCTGCAAGGAGGTCAAGGGCCTGAGCATTCTCTTAAGGGCAGTGCCAAGGCTGGGAAAGGCCTTCCACAGAAAAGCTTCTCAGCACACACCCACTTTTAACAGCTTTCTGGATTTTTGTGAAGCTCGTGGGAGGTAACAAGAAGTTCTACCCGTGGAAGGCTAGGGGGTGCCATTTGAGACTTACAGAGGTCAAAGGACACATGCAGGCTCCAGACAGAACAGCAGCGATGCCAGCTGGGCCTGCCAGAGTTCTGCACTGGTTTCCGCAGTGTCGGTGGAAAGGCTCTAAGTGGCCGAGGTGATGGTCTTGGTTTTTGCCTTATTTTGCTGCTTTCCTGTGTATTTGGGGTCTATCCTTCCTCTGCCTTTACAAGCAGTGGACGCTGGCAGGCCCAGCCTCTCAGAGACACCAGCCACACATATCACAGTGAAGAACACCTGTGTCCACCCTAGCCGAGCTCACATCACACCACACTGTGGCCTAACATCAGGGTGAAGAGCTCACAATCAGGGCTCAGTTTTCACGCACCCGTGCCCACTGTTGAGGACAGAGGAGACTGAGCAGGACCCTATGAGAGGACCTGACCAATGCAGACTTCTAGGTCCTGGCTTAACATCCCTCATAAAGGGTGGAAGCGGGGAAGAGGCTACCCTGAGGACGCCCAACAACCTGTTGCAGACAGATGGCCTTGATGCAGGGGTGTGGCTGGGTCAGACTGTCTGCCACCTCGGTAGGGATCTGCTCAGAGGTGAAAAAGGCTCAAAGGGAAACCGGAACCAAGGAGGGCTTGGGAATACGCTTCTACAGCTTGGTTAGGGCCCCTCCATGATTCCTGATGACATGTCCGCTGTGGTGGCTTTATGATGGGGCCTTTGGGAGGTGATGTAGTCACTGAGGACTCTACCCTCACGAAGAGGACAGGACTAGAGAGCTGTTTGCTCACCCACTCCACATGAGGGCATCCGGCCATTACCAATTAGAGAAATGAGCTGGCTATAGACACCAAACCTGCAGTGCCTTCATCTTGGGCTCTCAAACTGAAAGAAATAAATGCTCTTTGTAAATTACAGAGTCGCGGGCATTTTGTTGTAGCAACACAATAAGATTTGAGCAGTTGTGTTTCTGCAGATTTACTAAACATAGAATTGTACAACTTAACATGAATGAATTCATGGTGTATAAATTACACAGCACAGCTGTTGGATGTATCATGTGTGAATTATTTCTTAAATACTTGAGAGAACAAAGATACATGATTTAGGATTCATCCCTGCCCCAGTATACAATGACGTGCTACATGACAACTGAAGAGTTCCTTCTACCTCACTGGATGGGACAAAACACCGAAGCCATTGTCCCTTTGCATCTTTTGCAGGGCAGAACTCAAAACAACCACGCACATTTGGTATGTTGGTTGATGAGTCTACAGGACAAATTAAAATGTAATTATCTCTATTAATTTCAGGTGTAGAATAGCATTTTCTGTTTCCAGCTCAACTATCCTTTCTTCTTTAACCTACAACCAAGGACCCAAAAGGAAAGTCCACCAATGCAGCACTTACTTGGCCATATGGAATTATTGTGAATGAACAGAGTACAAGAAAGGGTAGAAACAGCCTCAGCAAGGAGATGGCCAACTGTCAGGTTGTGCAGACTCCTTCACATACTGCGGATACCAGACAAGCCCACCTTAGCAGGGCCTGGTCTGCTCCCCTACCCACACCCCATGGCTCTGAGCCCTCCCTCCCAAGGGCAGTCCTGACACTATCAGCAGCAGTCACAAAGACTTACTAGGGATGCGAGACTCAAGACTCCAGACTCTCTACTCTCTGGTCATCAAGGTACCAGAGAGCCTTGCTGGGAAGTGAAGAGTTTACGGAGGAAGCCATACAGACTGTCCAGCCTTAAAAAAACAAAACATGGTCAAGGAAAGAGAGGATTTTGCATGAGGATAGGAAAGTGCTGAGTGGAGGTTGGACTCCGGAAGGAAACTAGATCATGGACTGCTGGGATTTTACAAGCCAGTAAAGGGAAACGCATGTTTAACTCCCGTAGACAACTGGTCCAGGAGTGGTCTTCCTGCTGGAGGCTATTGTACCCGCTGTGGAGTCATTATCAGTCCATACTGCTTAAAATAGTCTCACACTAACAATTCAGTTAACACAGAGCTGTACAACTTGCTGCTGGCTGGTGCTCCAGTCTCTTCAGAGAAGAAATCAGGCCCCTGCTTCTAGGGAATTCCTGCAAGGACTTTGGCCTCTGCATGCTGAAGACTCAGTCCCTCCTGAAGGGAATTTACTCTCCAGATCTGCTCTGAAAGAATCTGTTATCACCTGGAGGCAATATTTTCCATTAATTCTAGACTATGATTTGTTGTACAAATTGCTAAATTTCATTATGAAAAGCCTCTGGAATATTTTAATGAAAATTTAATTCCCAGGTTTCAGACTATAATATAGCAGCTGCAGTCTGGTGTTTGGCCAAATTTATTTAAAAATATTTTTTAATGGTACTCTATATGGATTTCCCCCAATTTTACCTTTGTTCATTGCTTGAACATAGAAATGGCATTTATTTCTGTAGTTGGTCCCTGTACATGTAACACCCCCACCCCTATTTATATGGTGAAGTATTAAGTCCTAGTATCTCAGTGGGTGACATTTGAAGACCATGCCTTCAAGGTGACTCAAGAAAGCCTGGAGGGTGAGCTCTTTTGTAATTTCATTGGTGTCCCTTTGAAAGGAACTCTGGAGACACAGATCGTCAAGGGTACATGGAGAGATCACAGGAGACCTTGGGGGAAGCAGGTACCTGTAAGCCCAAACACGTGGGGCAGCCCTCTCAAGCACTCAGAAACTTCTGCTCAGTTCTGGAAGGCAGCCCTCAACGGTTAGCTGTGCTTTCCTGGTGTACTCCTGAGCCTGGAGCTCGCTGCTGCAAGCTCAGCTCTGTCTTGGGGTTGCAGGACTGGGTGAGAAGTACTGAGTTCTGCTTCTTGTGGTGAGAGAAAGTGGTCCTGAGCTGGGTGCTGAGGCACAGTCCCAGGCTGAAGCTTCTGTATAGAGCTGAGGCTGGGGCTTGGAAGCAGACAGAGATGTGCTGTCACTTGTCGCCAGAACAAATGTTTTCTTCCTTCAAAGTTTACTCAGGTGAATTTGCAAAGATGTGAAACGCTGCCTGTGGCTCTCAGCAGTTTTCCTTGTCTTTGACCCTGGAAGGAAGCCTTGTGTTACAGGAGGCTGCCCATGCAGTCATCTGGTCTCTCTGGTCAGGAATCTGTTACAAACTCACTTCTAAAATGCAGATTGGATCATGTCTTCCCTGCATAAGATTACTTCTGTAGGGTCTCAATGCCTGGTAAAGTGAAGTCTTTAGGCGGCAGCCGTGTGCCTCTGTGGCCTAAGCTCTCATCCCTTTAGCCTGTGTTGTCTCCAGCATACCACCAAGCCCTGATGGTCACATTTCACTCTCCATGGAGACCTATCTTCTGAGCCGTCAAGTCTGCTGTGCAGCATGCATGTGCAGTCCCTACCACCCAGCCTCGGGCTCTAACTTTTGGGGGGCTGATTTTAGATCTTGTAAGTTTCAAGATCTCTGCTTGGCAGCCAATGCCATACATGGCATTTCTATTTTTTTGTACTTTATCGATCTATTTGTTCTGTTGTGTGCTCTAAGAGAGCAACAATTAGGATTATATGATTACTGTTTGTAAGTACTTTATGGCCATGGTTCAGCAGAGCTGAGGAAGAAGCCAGGTTAGGAGGCCCCAGGCAAGAGGGCAAGGATGCCAAGTGGGAGCGGGAGGAAGGAGCCTTGATTGAGGTCGACTACCCATAGATCCTGGATGCTGAAAACAAAGCTAGATTGAGCTGGTCTCCTTCCTGGGGCAGCTCAAGGTGAGGTTCACAACAGTGGATTGCCAAGCCAACCCCAGTTGCTCAGGCTCCCCACAGCCTTGAGAGGGGTGGTTTCAAACACCCCAGACTCCCTTCACACTCACCTGCATCTGATGCTGAAGCTGCCACAGCCTCTGTTCTGAGAAGTCTGATTCCCTGGCATTTCCCTGCCACCTTAAGGGCAGTGAAGAGCGTGCTTAAGCCCTGGAGGGGTACCTTCCCGTGGACCCCTCCCTCCCACACATGCGCAGCACCTAACCACAACAGCTTTTCCTGGGCTCTGCTTACTGGCTCACAGAACACTGGGCCTTGTTCTGTAACGTGTGTGGAATACATATCACTTTACCACGGCCTTGAAAACCGGTCTTACCTGTGTCTGTTCCCAGCCCTCTCTGATCCTGCCTCCTGAGCCTCCCTGATGCATCAGCCCTTCCCCTCCACCATCTCTGGAGAGCCTACCACACCTAGAGGTCTTGAACGGCCCCTGAGTCAACACTCACAGGTCTTGCGTTCATCCCTTGCACTGTTAACAGCTATACATACATGTTGTCTGCCTCTGTCTTCTCACCCTGCCACCCCACTCCTTAACAAGTTAAAGCAATCTCAGGATCGACACTTACGCTCCCAGTTCTGTGGGTAATTGGGTTGAAATGCTGACTATAGGAATAAAAATCACCTGGCACTTGAGGGGAATATAAGACTTCTTCCTTCTTCTGCCGAGTCAGCCAGTCTACATTCTGCTTAGTTGTGTCATAAATGCACAAATATATCTATATCTGAAACTACCTTATTACCTAGGAGAGTGGAGAGGCAGTGTTATCTAGGGTTTGGTAGCTGTTTTTACGACGTGGTACAGACAACAGGGGCCAAAGTAGGCCAGGACCACAGCCTGTTTAGCAGAGAGGTGTGCACAGGAAGCAATGGTCCTGGGTTAGCACTAATTTTAAGTTTCTAAAAACCTCAGCCAATTAAAATGCAATAAAAACAGACATTATAATTCCCTCAACCCTCAAATGTGCCTTCCCATGCTTAAAGCTTTTGTGTTTATTTACAGTGCACTGCTAACTGTACTACGTAACAGAGCTGCGATTCCGCTTTCATCTGAGGCTTTATATCCTAGGACTAGCAACTCCCCATTCCCTCATCCCATTTCACCAAAACCCTCACATTTGGACACTGTTCTGCCTCCACTGCTACAACTGTAAAGAGAAGGCAAACGAGGCACAGAGAATAAGACAACGCACCACTTGATGGCACTGACACTAAGGGTGGGTGGCCTGGCCCTCTCAGCCTGCCGGAACCAGCCAGTGTACCTTGTACCATAACAATAAAACAGACCTTCCTTCCAGCAATCTTGGGTGGGTTCTTATGTTGAAATATGGCCAGGATACCTTTTAAGCAATGTGCTGATCACTGAGTTGTGTTCATGGAATCTAGTGACTAAGATGCAACAGGGAAACAAGGTAAGGTCCCAGTGGCCACTCGGGACTGCTGAATGAGCACACATCAGCCATGAACACACAGGTGACCAAGCTCCCACACGGAACCCTTGTGAAAATGTCACCCTGGTCTTTAGCTGGTTGCATCATCAGTCAAAGAGCACTTCCCCACAGAGAGAAAAACAACCCAGGGACAAAGGAGTAGCGCTCGGCATTGTTTAATGAAGGAGTGACAGGTGGAGGTGAGGAAGAGGAAGGCTGGCATTACAAATATAAACTTTATCAGCACTGTGAAAACCATAACAAATACACTTAAATAGATACAAAGTTTATTAAAAATAGGCTGCAACTGAAATACAGTAGAAATGGAAAACAACAGCAGTTTGGGTGTTTCCCCACAGTAATGCACGCTACGCGGCGTGCTCTGACACCACACACCCACATTCGACCTCACTGTCCAGGGATAGCCGAGCCTACGTCACTGTGGGTTTCACAGACACTCATGCAGAGTTTTCAGATGTTCGCGGGTTCTTGTGTGCATCTGTTTTCCCATGTATGAGCCACAGCAGGTACCTGCTCTTTTCTGGGAGGATGGATATACCACCCAAAGGCTGCCCAGTGTGCTCCAGACACAAGGAGATTGCACTTCTAGGCAAGGCAAGTGTGCATATCCTTCATTCATTCTCAGAACCATTCTACTCTCTTACAAAGGCACACTTTCCAATAGGAAGCTTGACAGACATAAAAAATATTTACACGTGTATTTCAACAATTTAATACAGCTCTTATGAAAAGTGTTTTTTTTTTAGGGCTGCAAATGCCTCTGCTCTATTTGAAAGTGTGCCTCTTTTCCTGACATACAGATCTGTGAGAGGATAGTATGGTACAGAAAGGTCATCTGGGCATACACCAGAGCACTGTCAAATAGGAAGTGTGCTTGAAATCGTAAAGTCAGCTTTCACACAAAATAACCAAACTGAGGTCTGTCTCCCACAGCTCAGCTTGAGGAAAGACCGGGCAAAATTCACGAATTAAAATAAAAATAACTCCATTGTCCTGTGAAAGAAACACAGATTGAACTGCCACAAATCATTACAGTGTTTAAGTCCCAGGTGGCACGGCAATGGATTCCTTCCTTTTCTGACTGTGCATCTAAATCTTTTTCTTCACTAAATGTTAAATTTCTGAGATAGCTATGTTTGACTGCCACCTGTGAGCCCCTTCTCCTCAGACATCTTTGCTCCTACCTACATAGATGCTGTTTGGTTGGAGAGCTCTTGATCCCTGGGAATATCTGAAGTATTAGCTGACTTTCTAACATAACCATCGTGTTTAATTTCCACCAATGATTAGTCTAATGATCATTTGGTATTTATAAAAATAAAATCTCTAGGATTAAATCCTGAAGATTTTCTTGAGAATTTTCAAAAATGAACTATTAGATATTCAATCTAAAACATTTCAAACTGATCAGGAGGCTCACATCTGTCAGGAATGATGTGCTGCATCCATCCAGCCACCTCAGGCACATTACAGACGGGCGCAATGGGGCACTTGCCCTGGAGCTTGGGAGGAGGTGGCTCCAGGCTGTGACCCTGTCTCCTGCAGACAGGGCCCACCCGGACACAGTGATGGTCTGGGTTGCTCAGCTGTCACTGTGTGGTCGGCAGACGCAATCTTGAGAATGTGCAGAAAGATGACTTCTTGGCCTACTGTCCTTGGAATGGGGACGGGAGACGGTAGGGTGGAGGACATGCGCCTCGGTCTTTACAACCCTTCACTCTGTCCCGTGAGTGCAGGACTCCCAAAAGACGCTAACAGAAAAGATGAGCTCACGTTGAGTCAGACCACTAAGAACTAGGCAGGATTTTCTTGGTAAAGTAAAACAAGATTTCTTAGAATTGGAACATCTCTAAATTGCAACCATTTTAGAAGCAGAAATTAGAAATCACTTAGAAGTAGAATTGTTCCCTCCTCTTCAGGCTCGCCCACCCCACAGAACCCCCGCCAAGGGCAGACCGCGTGAGCACGAGGTCCCCTTTCTCTTCTCACTTGGTGTTCAGTTCATTCTCAAGTTCTGTCAATTTACGAGAAGCTTTTACTTTGTCAGACACATCTTGACCCTGTGAGAAGAGGCGCTGGCGCTCCTTAAATGTCAGGTTTTCAGGTCCTCCAGAACTGCCAGCTAAGTCTGCATCTTGGCTGAACAAGGAAAAAACACAAAAGATTATGCATCAAAGTACCAGTAATGAGCTGCCGAGCAGATTTTCGTGAGAATCACCATGTGCCGGTGAGACTTGTTCATTGCTGCACATTTCTGTAATTCTATGTATTGTGGCTGAGACAAACTGCACCTTCACTATGGTCTCAACAGAACTTTAAGAGCCAATATTGCTCATACAATCAAATTTAAGTCTATAAGGAGGGCAGGGACAGTTGCATAGGCCTATAACCAACCTGGGCCAAACAGTTAAGATATTAACTTAAAAAAAAAAAAAAAACAAAAAACAAAAAACTAAAACCAATAATAAACAATTCCATGTGGAAAAGGGGCAAAATATTCTGTTAACATTGTAACTCTCAAAAAGGAACAAGGGGACCAGAGCTGGCTCAGTGGTCACACAAATACGAGGAAGCCATGGCAGCCTAGCCAGAGACCTCTCTCCGTAAGTAAAATGGAAGAGCAATGTGAGGATAATTTCTGTGGATCTCAGGCCTCCACAGACAGACACAAAGAGAGACAGACAGCCTACGTTCTCACATGATTTCATACAGTAGAAAACACCTGAATGGTTGATAAAGTCTGACACAATTCAGCCATGCCATGAACGTGAGGACACAGCAGTGCCGACCAGACCCAGTGCAGCCGCCCCTCAGTACCTTCCTGCGCGCTTCTCTCTTGGGTCCCTAGAAGCATCCTGGGCTCCAGCGGCTGTCCCCGTAGAGCCCACGTAGGGGTGTGGTCCTTTTACACAGGAGGGGGAAAAAAAAAAAAAAGAGTCCAAGTTAAAGTATTTAATTATCTCTAAAACTTTATTCATGTGAGAGTGTTTGTAGAAAAACAAGATTCCCTTAATTACTGAAAAAAAAAAAGAGGAATCAAAGGCTCTTTATATGCTCAAAGATTCAACATTTTAAATTTACTACTGTTAGTGGCCTAGGTAATCCAATCATTACATTCAATAACCAACATCGGGGCCTTTTGTTCTTAGAATGGAAAAACTGTAACGCATTCTTTAAAAAAACAACCAAAACAATATGATACATCCCCTGAACTCAGACACAGAGGAACATTAACCACAAAGAAAGCTTACTTCAATGGGAGAGTAAGCAGAAATGGTTAGACACAGCCCTGACACGCGGCAGGATTGGCAGGATTGTTCTTACGCAGTAACTGAAAACAAATGTAACCCGATGTTTAAGAGGTAACTGCACACCTGTAAATGATGTGCCTTTGTGTAGGATAACTACTAGCTCTTGTTTTTTAAAATAATGTAATTATTAAAAGCAAAATAAAGCTTTACAAACAAATGAGCTGCCCAGACCAAAATAAAATAAAATTCCTATCATTCCAAAGTAGTGCTCCTGACACAAGGCTCCCAGGTGGAGCGGAGCGAGGTAGAGCGAGGCAGACCCTGGGCACCAGGTCTTTCTTGGCCAAAAAACCATCCCAGTTGAGCCTGACACCCACCAGTTGGTCAACATCCACCAGGACTTCAGGAGGCTTCAGGAGACGATACAGATAAAGCCTTACCAAGTCTATGACAACTCTGTGATGAATAATGCCTCAGTCCTCCTACTGTACACACTGTAACGCTACAAAACAAAGCACGCAGGGTGTGGAGAGGGAGCTCAGAAGCTCAGAGTACTTGCTGCACTTGCAGAGGACCAGGGTTCGGGTCCCAGCACCCATGCAGAGGCTTACAACCATCTCAAGTTCCCGGTGACACTGACACACAGACAAAAACTCATAAAACAAAATCAGATTCATATCTAAAAACTCAGCTTAAAATAGAATCGAGTACAAGAAACTCAGAATATTTGGCATACATGAGCAAGATTGGACTAAATAGGCCACAAAATTCTTACCACATTTTTACATTAAAACACTCCGCTCCATTTTAGACAAGAGACAGCGAATGAATTTCCTTCCATATAAAGAGCCTGTGGGTAGAATTTTTTGGACTTGTCCAGATAGTCTAACAGCCTTCAAGCTGTAACCTCAAACACCAAACGTTTAGGCTTCCCAAGTCATGTCAGAGTGTCACCTTCAGCAAAGACACAAAAATCTGCAGCAGAGATACAGTCCACCCCCTGGCAGTCCACAGTGGGCTCTTACATGGCAATTTGCATGGCTGGTTTCAATTCCCAACTCTATGTTCATTTAGTCTGTGATTGAGAACACTGCTTCATACTTTTGCACTTTGCTGAGAGTGACACTGGCTTCTTCCACAGGTGGGGTGGATGGGTGGGTTATCGGTTCTTCAAATTTTCCAGAGTACTTAGAATTTACTATGATGTTAAAACTTTGAACCAATTATAAGTAATTTCCAAAAAGCTTTAGTAAAACAAACATCACTTAAAAATCTACTGTTACTAAACTTCAGTCTTTTGTTTTTGTTTTTTTCAAGGTAGGGCTTCTCTTTGTAGCCTTGGCTGTCCTGGACTCGCTTTGTAGACCAGGCTGGCCTTGAACTCACAGCGATCCGCCTGCCTCTGCCTCTCGAGTCTTAATCATTCCAGTTCTGTAAACTTTGTGTGTCATGTGAGGCCTTGGAAGAGGCCAAGTCCCACCTGCAGAAGCACGCTTCACCAGAGAAAGGGCTAGACATAGCACAAGAAGAAGATAAGGAAGATGAGGCCAGAATGTGTGGCAGATGGCTCCAAAGTGCTGCTTTTGGTGTGATTTGGTGTGATATGGAGTAAGGGCTGGTCGTGGTGTGCCTGAGGGCCAAAGTCTACAGGTGTGATTCCTAACTATAACGAGACTATCAAATTTGTCTGGACATTCGTGAAACATATATAATCCTGCTATAAAATCTGATATACCATCAACAGCATTTGCTTCAAAATTTATTGGCTATTCCATAAATGCCTTGAAAGAGCACCAAATTCTCCACATTTATAACAGAAATATTATAAAAAGATTGGAGTTTGGCTTTCAGAAGGCTTGAACAATACTACTATGTACCTATTCTCCAAAATATTTTAAGAGTCTGATACATGTTAGGAAAAAAAAAAAAAAAAAGACTTTAGTCTGGCAAAACTCCTCTGTCATGTGAATAAACTCCACTGAGTCTTAGAGGGCTCAAAACTCTCAGAACTGCTGAGTTCACACGTGTGTAAAAGTCATGCAGAATTTTGAAGCCACTCACTAAAATTTACTACAGTTGCACTCCTGGATGCTTGTTGCTAGGACTGACATTTCATTTATGGCCAAGAGAGCTTGAAGTCTCAATCTGAAGTTCACTGAGCTGCACCTTCTACTTACTACAGCCTGTGGGCAACGGCTCTGTGCTGCATGCAGCAGCAAGAAGGGTTAAAGTTGCGGAAACTGCAGGTCTACAAAGGCTTGGGTCTTAGTGTATGAGCTACAGGAAGGCGGGACTGTGACCAGCGACAAGTGGGAGGGACAGAGGAAGAACTGCAAGACTAGTGTGTATGGGCTGGCGAGGCTGGCCTGTGCTAGGCAGTAAGGCCGCACTGCTGACTAGCTCAGTGGCTGTCCCAGTACCCAACCAAGCTTCCTCAGAGGGTGTGGGTTACGCATAGACCTCAGGAGGAGACTAAAGATTCCTACTGACAGTAAATGATGTCAACTGCAGCTGGTACTCTGGCCCTCTGCCTTTAGAGGCTCGTATCTGAGAAGGTACTTGTCTGACCAAAGGTGAGAATTACTTTTAGGGGTACAGAAAAAAAGCCAAGACCAATAATACTACAAACAATTTGGTAATAGTGGAGGATTGACTGTTGTCAGTGGATTAAAGAGACGGAATGCCTTACAGTGTAAAGGAATCGGAGCACCAGGCTAAATTAACACAGTACTAGCACAAACACCAACATCAGAGGCAACAGGGAGGTCACATGCTGAAAGTGATCAGGTACCCAGAGCCAGGGCAGGCATGGTCTCCATGGATTACACCGAGTGGCAGGGGCACAGAGATTCCAGGCTCAATCATCAAGGAAAGAGAGGTCTGATTCACCATTCCCTTTTACCTCTACCTTTCCAGTGGCCAGGATGGTACAAGCTTGATTTGCCTGGAAGGGGTGAGGGCTGGCCTGCTTTGTAAGCAGTACTGTTGGCTTTGGCCAAGGGTGGCTGGAATGAGTTGGAGAGAAAGATGCCATCCGAGGCTGGGCGTGGCTGGCAGGGGGGCTGCTGTGGCTTAAGGGCGGTGAGAGGAAGGTGCCCGTGAGACCTCCTTGTGCTGGGGTACTTATCCTGACCTGCTAGGCCGCAGTCCTCCTCCTCCTCCTCATCATACGCAACAAACTTGGCAGTGAACAGCGAGTCTGGGGAGAGGGCCTGTGTTTTGAGGTAGGAGGCGTTTCGCTGAGGTGGGGGAGGAGGGGCGCTGGGCGCTGGGGATGGGGATGGGGGCTCGTAGTCCCGTGGAAGTGGAGGTCGGCTCAGCCCAGGCTCTTCAGGCTCCAGCAACCTGCGTGCTGCCTCCTCATGCTGTCTGCGCCTCTCAGCTTCTAGGCGGCTGTAATACCCTTCTTCCTGTCGCCTCTGCAGGCAGGGATAGACAAGAGTACAAAAGGTCACAGGTCAGGAGGGATCAGTGGACCCTCTGCGCCTCCACAGGGAAGGACAGGGACACTGATCATCACTGTCCATCACCACACTGGCATGTCCACAGGGCACCAGAGTTCAGTGTCACAATTATTGTGACAGAAGAGGCAGGCCAATTCTGAGCTTGTCTTGTCTCACATTGGCTCACACTGACAACTGCTCAGAGCCTGGGGTAAGACACACCTTAGGGCCTTGGATCGTCTACATTCTTTCTTCCTCCTCTCCTGTTTGGACAGGGTATTAACTTACCTGCTTCTGGTGTGTGCCAATAGGGAACCATAACATAGGAAATAGCACTCACTTTCCCACAGCCATAATCTAACCAGCTTTTCACAGCTAATGTATGTGTCACATCTTAATGAACTCTCTGAAGAACAGAAGATGAGAGCCAAGCATTAATAGTAACAGCAGATATATTCTGACACACACTGTACATTTTCATCCAGGCAAACCACAGTTGACAGTATTGAAATTCTTTTAACATTTAAAAAGGCAACAGCACAGTTTGTTAAGGGTTGACAGGAGTTTCAGAACACAAGAAGTAGTACGGAAAGGGATGAAGGAGCAAACAAACAGCCGCCGTGACTTAAGTAAACGCTTAGTGCTAGGAACCCAAGTGCATCTCGGCTTCCAGCCACCCAGCCATAGAGAACCCGTGCCAGGGGCTGTGCAGGTGTGACGGGTTTCGGCCCTACTATGCTGCAGTCTTTCTCTGGTCCCTCTAGAACTACACACAAGCACACACAGTGAACACACAATGCTCCCTGCTTCATATTCTGAGAAGTAAAAAAGACAGGGAAGACTAAAGGCTAGCCCCACTTATTACCCTGGCCCCAAATCCCAGCTTTATTTCTTGTTCTGTGCTGCAAACTCCTAAAGGAAGGAAAGAGCTTTTATCTTCTTGACTACACAGCATCAGTCCTACATCACGCTGGTTAATTAACTACAATGACTTCCGTGGCTTTTAAGTGGCACTGTCAAGAATGTTAAAATTACATGAGGAACAGTTGCTTGATAACACTGAAGGGAGACAGCAAACGAACCTTTTTCAGTTACACCAAGAGCAGATACAATTAAATGACCATGGTGACTTTATCCTGAAAGTGAATGTACATGTTCTATAATAAATTAAACCCATTAATTGTGGACATTCTGTAGTAAAAATAGTATTTCAGTTTCTTTGTACATTGACTACTCAGTTATAGAAACAGTTACTAAAACACAAGCATATTTGACATAACTGCGAGTTGTGAGAACAGGAGTCTCTCAGCACAGAAAGCACAGGCTGCGTCTCTCTGGGCATACGACCCTGGCACAGCAGACCAGGCTGCTTCCTCCAGGCTCCAGCATGGCCAGGAGTCCTGACCTGGGAAAGTGCCTCCTCTCCCTGCAGCCTGACGGCTCTCAGGGGACACACAGCAAACTGAGACCACTACTGTCACGTAGGGCCCTCATGGCTCCAGGGCCAGGCACTTCCCGGTTCCCACAGAGATGTCACCTTCAAGTCACCTTATGCACGCTAAAGACTCCAGGTGAGCTGAGCCTAAGAGCTGCTCTGCTGCTGGATCATGGTGCAGTGTGAGGCCACAATCACTGCTTAGGTGCCAGCCTGTGGCCTCACACCACCCACCCAATCTCCACGTAAACGAGCCACGCCATGTCTACGAGTCTTACTTTTGGATTGTCTTGTGAGCAGTTCATCACTTCATTAAAAAGAACTTCCTTAAACTTTCATGTGTTTTTCTTTCTTTTCTTTTCTTTTCTTTTTGGGGGAAGGGTGTTCCTATTTACATGGTTCACTGGGACGATCAAGGAAATACTATTAATAAAAACTAAACTTTTCTCCATCAGAAGTAGTGACACTCAGAGCTTTACCTTCACAGAAGGGAAGTAACCGAGAAAAATAGCTTCTCTCAAAACACACAGCAACATGCAATCCCTGGGACAGGGCAGAGCTGACCTGGGCTCAGAGAGGCAGCCTCCTCACCCAAGAGAACCTCAGCCTCAGACACAGATGCAGAGAGATCTGAGAACCAAATCTTAAGTTCCTGTCAAAATCAGCTATCATTTTAAAATTCAACTAAGGGAATTGAGTTAAAACCCACATATAAGCCTGGCATTGTGGCGCACACCTTTAATGCCAGCACTCGGGAGGCAGAGGCAGACAGATCGCTGTGAGTTCAAGGCCAGCCTGGTCTACAAAGTGAGTTCATTTCAGCCAAGGCTATGCAGAGAAACCCTGTCTCAAAAAAACAAAACAAAACAAAACAAAACAAAACACAAAACAAAACAAAAAAAGTACCCCACATATAGAAATAACCAGAATCTCTGTTGGGTTGCATATTAATTTTCCTCGTATGTGTTTTTATAGGCCATCTACCCTCTTTACGGTCAACTAGAGTTAAGTAATTTTAGTAGATAATCTACATGAGATGGTTACTGGGAACCGACTGCCTTCTGTGTCTCTTTTGTCTCCCACGGAGTCCACACTAATCCTCACAATAACTGGACAGTAACACCGTCACACAAGCCCCTGAACCCTATCATGCCGCAGACCGCTTGCTCAGGGACCTGGTGCTCAAGAGTTGGAGGAGACCAGCTCAGAAGGCAAGGGAGCCTGAAGACAGTCCAGGAGAGGCAGGCAGGCAGGCCAGACAGAGCTCGAGTTTTTGGTCCAACAGCAAAAGCTGGATGATCTGGCCCTGTGCTGCCTTAGGCATCCTAGATACACGTCATTTCCAGCCCCCTTTGCCCTAGCCAATCATTTGTGTTCAGGCTAATCTGGAAAAAACTAGCTGCCTTTAGAGGACCATAACCTTTTCTTCAGCATCTCTCTTTACTCGCTCCTCCTCCTGATGGCGCCGGTCTTCCTCTTGCCTTACACGATCCTCTGCTTCTCGTTTGCGCATTTCTTCCAACTGCTGCTGGCGTCTGCGTTCCTCATCCTGCAACTAACAATAAACTGAATTCAACTCTCACCCAGTAAACCCACCAGCACAGACATAAAAAAACATCCTGAGACAAGCAGGCACGCACACACATACACACACACAACAGAGACATGGAAGGTCAATAGAAAACACGAGGCTAAATCACTGTAGGAGGGTGGTAAGCCTTGTGTGTTCATTAGCGCTTGCCTAAAGCGCTGTCTCCAGCCCCAGAACTATTCCTCATTAACCACGCTCTAACAACAGACAGACTCAGACACTCATGCATTAACCAAGCAGGGTTCTTTTGTTACATAAACTTGTTGGCTATCTCCTACTGTTCACCAATAGGCTCCACTTTAAGAACTACAGAATACTACAACAATCCCAAATGTTAAAGAAATTCTTCTTTCTCATAGGACTGGGGGAGGGTGGGGGATGACACTTGCTCAGCAGCACAGGCTGCCTACCCCAAATGCACCCTCAGGTGCGCGCTGTTAGGAATAGCCCACCTTTACTTGGGAGTGGCTCCCTCCATATGTCAACCTGGACGCTGGGGTCCCTTCCTACCCTGACACGACCTCAGGCTTGAAATAAACTCGTCCAGGCTCTTGTCTGTGCACTCATATGGGGACCACTACTAACTCCCCGATACAAGACGCTCTGCCTTAGGTGACAGGGAGTTTAAAAGCTCTAGTGTTGGTCCCAAATCCACCACCTGGTGCTTCTCTACTTTTGGTCACTCAGGTTCTACCTTTCTGAAACAACAGAAGATGCGACACCTTCCCTCTGCAGCGCCAAACACTGAGGGCCATCTTCAAACGCCTGTGACATGCTTCTCCTTGTTTTCTGTGGCTCCTTCACCCTTTGACCACAGTTCTCTGTGCACTGCCAGCTCTCGGGTAGGATAGCTTCCCTTTTATTCATCCTGACCTGTAACTCTGCCTGTATTTTATCACCGACAGTGGTGACACTGAACTGGCTGCACAGATCTGGGCTAGGGAGACTCTAGAGCGGCAAGATGGACTGATTCAAACTCCCTCACCATCATTTTGCTGGTCTCCATAGTTACTACAGAACCCCTCACATGAGAACCCTGTGAAAAGCAGTTTAATTTCTTTTTTTTTTTTTAAAGATTTATTTACTTATTATGTATACACTGCTCTGTCTGCATGTATGCCGGCACTCCAGAACAGGGTACCCAATCTGATTATAGATGACTGTGAGCCACCATACGGTTGCTGGGAATTGAACTCAGGACCTTTGGAAGAGCAGGCTCTTAACCCCTGAGCCATCTCTCCAGCCCCTGGATAACCTTTATTCTCAGTGGAATAAAACACCATGTCTAGAGCTGGAGCGGTGTCAGCAGTTAAAGAGTTCTGGGTGCTCTTCCAGGGTCCAAGTTTGATTCCCAGCAAACTCACAACCATCTGTAACTCTAGTCCCAGGGGATCTGTTGCCCCCTCTTGGCTACGAGGGCACCAAGCACAAGCATATATGTTCATACACATAAACAAAAAAAATTTAAATCCCACCATTATCTAGTAGGAAAAAAAAAAAAGTAAATTAGTCTCTACTGTTGGGGTTATTGATGTCAGTAATAAAAAAAAAATCCCAGAAAAATTGTCTTCTCAAAAAAACAAGTGAACTTAAATTTTGTTGTTGTTGTCTAAACATAAGGATGGGACTTAGGGGGTGGATTTTATAACAGGCATAGCTACTATTGACGAAGAACAGATACCAAGCAATTAGGAAGCAAAGGTGTCCCCTGAGGACAGCAATGAGGGGCAAAGCCAACTGTGCACACCCAGAAGAGGAGTCATAGCCAATGTCAGAATAAAGAGCACGGATCAGTAGGACAAACCAGGAGAGGTTGTGCCCAACAGAAGCAACAGACTCCAACAGTGCAGGGCCAGCAACGTTCACAGAAAGGAACTTCCTTCTGCAGAGGCCAGCTCTCCCTGCTGCTCAGCCTGGAGAAACCTCTGCTAACAGTTCAGGCACAATGCTCATAATCATAAGTAAACTACAGTTTCATAAACGTGGCAAGAGACATATTCTCTGAAAAACATGGTTCTACATTCTCCTAGCTGGTGAGATGGTCATCAAGGGGTCTTTTCTGTGTATGAAGTTCATATATTACTATTTTTTAAGATGACAAATTAATTAGTGCTATTATAACTAAAACATTTCTTCCTATCGTTTAGTAAATTGTGTCTTTCTTACTTTGAAATGTTTTGTTTTGCTCCTTTAAAATATTTCACCGCACTTCCTTCTTCCCCACTCCACAAGTGTTGGTCGGGGAGGAGGGTGAGGGTGTCTCGGTCTAATTGTTCTGTAGCCCAGCGACATGCTGCCTCTGACCTGCCGAGGCAGTCTGGATCAGTGCTAATCTCAACCTCAACCCCCGGAATTCAAGAACAGCAGGAAAGCCTGGCAGGCTCTGTTCCAGTCTGTATTTCTAAAAGGTATTTCCAGTGCAGGTTGAGATTTGTGTGTTTATCACCTCATAAAACATATTAACATTATTACTGTTATTAAATTATCAACCATGTTTAAATTACCTTAATATAAAACAGGATCATATCTTTTATTTTTTTCCACCTGAAGTCGGCCAGAGCCTTTAAAGGATTTTTAAAAATCCTTTTTGCTTATAGGTAATTTTTCCTCTAAACTACAAATCCAATTTTAAGACAAAAATTTAAAGAAAAAACCTTGACGAGCTAGCTTATCACTAAAGATGCCTTTTAACGGCTACTAAATGAAGACAGGCAGGCCTTGTGGTCATGCCCTGGTGTTCTAAGACCTGGGTTAGAGCTGGCTCTGCAAAGGACCGTCTGCTCCTGTTTTTTAAAAAGTGCTGTGTCTAGCGTCAGACTTGGTTAGAACGTCTCCTCTCACAAAGGGTTTCTCTGAAGGTTAATCCTCTAATCAGGCCTGAAGTACTTAAGAAGGCCCAGTTCTACACCTGGGAGCCTGAAAGTCTTGTGCCTGAGCAGCTCAAAGAGCCAATGAAATACCTGAACACAACTTTTCACTTGAATCACCCCATGCAGAAGCCTCTTCCCGTGAGTACTTATTTATGGTAGCCAGGCTACCACGTGACCCATCAATACGTGGTGAAGGATTAGCAGGCCCAGTGAGTAGCTGACACTCCAGAATGCCATTTAACGAGAAGAAAGTGCTTTTGATGAAGCAGAAATTACACATAATGTGACAGGAAAATGCTGGCCAGAATGCAAGCTCATACCGGCTCTATGTCACAGAGGAAGGGACAAAGCTCACATGGAAGATCTGTTATGAAGAAATGTAATATAAATAATACGTTCAAGCACTAGCCTTAGACCTCAGGTAGAGAGCCCAGCAGGGAACACGTGGCGCAGTGAGGGCAGGAGGGTGGGTAGGAGGGTGGGCAGGAGGGTGGGCAGGGGCAGCACTTCAGGGAAGACTGCGGAGCACAAACAATAACAAGTGCATGGTAGAATGGGGAGGTGGAGGCAGGGTGGCACAGCGCCAGGGAGTGCCAGGACACAGAAGATGGAGGGGCTGAGGTTTGCACAGGCTCAATTTGGAAAGCTGCATCTTGCCACCTGGAGGAGTTGGTAACCAATCTTGTTGTGGAAAAGGGCTAGGCTAGAGCCATGAATGAGATGCCACTGCCATCAATATGGTCTTAGAGGTATGGTAGGGGAAGGCAGGAGGAGGCAGGCTGTGGGCATCAGTGGCAAAGGGAAGACTGCAGTCAGTTTACAGGACTCAGCTGCTCCTAACAAGATAAAACCCGTTTATCTCACCAGTCACACCAAATCCAATCTATGATAATGCTAAGAACATGTCCTCAGAGTGCAGGGCAGGCTGCTACCCAGCTACACATGCTTGCCTCTACCACTCTTTGGAAGAGGTTTCCAAAGCTATCTGCCAACTCTGACATGTCAAGAGTCCTATGAATAATGTGTTGTTGTTAATAATATTAATACTTATTAGGGAACTTGGATAAGAAGTGCTTAGAAATGGACTGGTTAGTGTCAATACTAATCAAATATTTATCCCTTTAAAGTAACAAAAACTGAGAACTGTTGACTGGAAATTAAAATTTTAGTGTAATCATTATTCACCACAGATAACTTCACAGCAGAAAGCTATGTTTGGGTCAAGAGTCTGGGGCAGTCCCCCTGCCCGGGGGCTTGCTCTGTAAGGGACATGCTGCATTCTTGCTACATGACACCTCCACAAGGGAGCTCTGAGCTGGGCACTGTGGTGCACACCAGTAAGCCCAGGGAAGCCATCCTGGATCACATGGTGACATTCTTTCTGAAAACAAACCAAATAACAACAAAACTTCTGGCTCCCGATGTACAACTCTGTACCTAAAGCTTGTGTGGAAGTGGATGTTCACTGTCTTTGATTCACTTAAAGAAAGGAGATGTGGGAGTCAACAAATAGTCCTCTGCTCACCAAGGAGGCCACTGAGATGTTTATTTTAAAAAAAAACAAGAAGGTCTTCTGAGTAACTAACTGGTCCTCATGCTACACACACAGAAGAGAGGGAACTAGTGTTTGATGAAGTGGCCACCAGGGTAAAACTTTAAGTCAAGGAGTTTTTAAAGATTTGGCTTCTTTATCATTTAGAAGTTGACCTAGAATAAATTCTGAGTAAAGAGTTTATATATGTCAGAATATAACTGTATACCAGGTAACATAAACACATTACCAAAGCATAAAGAACATTAAATGATCAACTAAATTTCTCTGACACTGACATTAAGCATTTTGATCTAACAGCAAAATATAACTCCAAGTATTTGATGGTAGTCTATAAATTGGGACATCTGTTAACTGACTGAACTAAAATCCACGTGGTATTAAGAAAAACAGGACTGCAGATTCAGAGGAACTTCTTAGTTTACCACGGACAGTGACATTTTAGCTTTACTCTGGGAGTGGTGTCAATGCCCTTTCAACTGAGTTCACAGTAAACACACACTAAGATGTGTTTCTAATGCAACAAGAGTGAAATAATTACCCAACGCAAAACTTATTTAATTTGTTCACATACTTGAGACTAGGTAGTAACACAGAATCGAATCATGACTAAAACCCATAAACAAACAGAACACCGAGAGTTAACTAATCTAGAAACATTCAGAGGCATGCTTCTAACCACAGAGCTAGTCTCCTGGCCCGGGGGCTCTAGGGAGAGCTGACTACTGGAGAACACAGAACAGCCACCACCAAAGGAGAAAAGAAAATCAAGACAAGGGGGGAAAAAAAAGTACCAAAGGGAAAGAAACAAGAACATACCAAATCTAGAACAGAGATTGCTGGCATAGCAGTCTGCTGCAGGTAATAGAGAGGGGGAAAAAAGAAAGATGAAGTGTGAAAAAAAAAGTTAGGTTTAGACCTGTATTCCGCCACCGGCATTTTTGTTGCTGTCATGCTTCATCTGTTGTGGACAACTTGATGAGAAAACTACAGAACCACAGACTTACTTCTATCACTCAGAAATAGAAAAATGTCCACATGGTATTAATATTTTGAGTTTTATAATTAAGAGACATAGATATTTTAAAAAACAAAATTTCCCTTAGTGTTTTTAATTGGAGACCAAGATATTAAACTAAATATTAAAATAAAATTACTTTTTACTAAATATAAAAAAATTCCCAGATCATAATCCATACTAGAAGGCTTTAAAATATTCAAAGCAATAGCAATTTTACCAAACTATGACAAATCTTCAATAAAAACTTCATCCTCACAGAGGTTACTGAGATGTTACAATGCAGAGGCTAGCTCTTCGTCACTGCTAGGGTTAGCCGTCACAGGCAGCACTGCTGCTGCTGTGTGGTCCCTAGCCGTGAAGTGGTCTGAACTACAGTTCAGGGAAGGTGAAGCCATCCTCTTCGTATGCCTTGGGGTAAGGGCACACAAAGCCACACATCACTGTGTCTGGCCCCAGCCAGCCAGGGTAGAGAGGGACACAGCAGTGCTGGCCAGGCGAGCTCACCAGCCTGTCGCAGAGTCCTGACTGTGAGCACAGCGGAGACCTCTCAGTGTATCCGTATCCCAGCCATTGGTTGCACTTTCAGAAAAATGGCTGACTGGCAGATATGGTTTATTTTTGCTAAGGATACTAGAAAAATACTATTAAAATAATGTAATTGTTAAGAATTACATTCTGGTGTCATTTTAAAAAGCAAGTATCTAAAAGGGATTTAAATTGACCAGAGCAATGTATATGCTGAAGTAAGTAAGTATGTATGTATGTATGTATGTATGTATGTATGTAAGTAAGTATGTAAGTATGTATGTATGTATGTATGTATGTATGTATGTATGTATGTATGTACGTACGTGCATATGAAGAAGTTATGTGTGACCGTCTTCAGGAAAAATTCACAGAGTAAGTTGAAAGAGGACTCTTACTTACAATATTAACAAGATTACATTTCATCATGTCTGACCTAACAGCTCCTGTTTTAACAACCCCTTTTATGTACAGCATTAAAGAAAGAAAAAGAAACCAAAAAAGAAATTGTATGGATAAAAAGTGTCAACAAAACTCACTAACATGCTGGGCAATAGCACTCTCCTCAAGTACCCAAGTATGTAACAGTAGATGCCACTGAACAACCATGCCTGGAGAGTGGCAAGAATCTAGCTCTTACCCAAAATTTGGATTGGTATTTTAAGAAATTATTAGCATTGGGTTAATTTAAATCTTTATTAAACAAAAATAATAAAAATTATTTTGATAATATGGCAAGGTATAAATTTTATCAAAAGTTGTCAGCATCTTTGTGTTACAACTAAAACTTTTAACTTAATGAGCTTTTGATATGTCAACAGTAAAATGGCCACACAGATCTCACTTCTGGTTCTGACTCAAATTGAGACCTCAAGTCCCCTGCTGAATCGCTTTCAGGGCCAGAAGCTTTCTGTGTGACTTCCCTGGCACATTGGCTAAGCTTAGTATTTGTATGACAAACACGGTCACAGAAGAGCCAAGGAACAGTGCACTCTCCACAGCCCACCAGCTCTCGGGTATTTACTATCTGGCCCTGCTAAGTGAACCGCTGCAAAGCCTGATCACGACTGTGAGTGGTCTTTATTAAATACTTGTTTTTTTCAATTGAAGTGTGGTGAGGAAAACTATGGGGCTGCTAACTGACACACTGAAGCCCTAGAGGCTTGGCTCATTCCTGCAAGATGTCAGGCAAGAGTGACAGGAGAAACCAGGGACTCTTAACTCTTCCTTACGATTGTGAAAATAGCTGTGTCCTCAGAAACACCCAGAAAATAGCACAGGGAGCACAGATACGCACAACCAAGGCCTTTCCCCTTTACCCTGGCTCTCCGCTCAGCCTCCAGGCGCTGCATGATCAGCATGGTATCCACGTCGTCATCTTCCTCTTCCTCGTCATCCTCGTCCTTCTGCTTGGACTCCTGCAGTCTCTTCTGGAACTGCCACTCCAGCATGAGCTTGCGCAGGCGGTCGCTCTCCTCTGCGGTGCGGTCCGCCTTGCTCTGCAGGTCGTGGATCTCCTTGCTCAGCATGTCCACAATGTGCATTTGCTGCTGCTTCTCCAGCTTCTCCCTGGCATCCCGTTTCCAGGGATCTGGAGAGAGGCTGTCACCAGAGGACAGCTCTTCCTTACTGATGGTGATGTACTGCAGGTCCCTGCGCTCTATGGTGCGGGGCTGCTGCTGGGGCTGTAGCTCCCTAATGACTGTGTCTTGGGGCCTCTGCAGCGTGGAAGGCTTTTCCGGCTTGGCCTGTGTGGCCAAAGGAGAGAAGGAAGCAGTGTTCAAGGACTGAGTCCGCATCTGGCCCAGCTTCCGCTCCTGCTCCCTGCGCTTCCTCTCGCGCTCCTCCTCCAGGCGCGCCTTCTCCTTCTCATACCACCGCTGATGCTCCTCTCGCTTCTTCCGCTCCGCAGCGGCCACCTGAGCAGACTGGGGTCCTGCCTGGCTGGCAGGAGGGGGAGGGAGGGGCAAATCCATTGGAATGCCATCAAAATCACTGGTGTAGTGGACAGGAGGTGGAGGGGGTGGTGGAGGTAGGTCTGTTCGAATGGGCTGGGAGACTGCCACGGGGTTGGGCAGTACCGCTGCAGGGGTTTTCCAGCGGCCAGGCCCACTTTTGGTCAGAGTGGAAGCAGGAGTGACTGACTTGGAGGAATGGTTCAGGTGCTCCTGGCTGGATGTGCTGGACTCCACTGAGGAGCTCTGATTGATCCACATGTCACTGTCACACTTGCGATCCATGCCAGCCTCTACTCGATGCCGCTCAAGCTGGTAAACCGTCTCTTCCCGAAGCTCTTCCTGGGAACGGGTAATGCGCTGAGGAAGGAAAAGAGGGAGCTATCATGCTTCAGACTCACCAGAGAAACTACCAAATTCCATACATGTTTTATCTTCACTGGGAAGACGGAAAACAAAAACCGTGGGATGGGTGGGTAACCAGAAGCTGGGACACTTTATGGCTCACTGGCCAAATGGGATGGCTGTACATTGATCTACAAAAAGAATAACAAGATTTTCTGTCTATCCAATGATGCGTGCTATTTCTGGCACTGCCGTGCCTGCGCTGGCAGGCAAGGGCATCTGCTTTGGCTCCAGGGGGACTAGCCACACCTGGCCTCCACAGATGAATGAGCGAAGTGTAATCCAAGAAGAGCAACAAAAAACTTCTGTCATATAATTCTAATTCTTACAAAGTACTCATTGTATGCGTCCATGGCTCAATGCTGATGAGCAGTAAGGCTGAGACTAGTTTTTTGATTCCTTAGATTGAGCCAAGCATGCAAGGGCAAGTTCCATCCTCTAAGACACTTCGGCTCCAACATCACCAATGAAAAAAGACAATAGCACACTTTGAGGGCATAAAGTCCCAAGTATATTAGTTAAGAGGAGAACCTTGCTGCTGTGCTGGAAGTTACCAATTGTGTCTCAAAACTCACTCCGCCTTGGGCTGGCAAGACGGCTCATCCGCAGAGCGGTGCTGGCTGTCAGAGCCTGATGATCTGAGTTTGATTCCCCAGAACCCAGATGGCTGAAGGAGAGAACCGATACCTGCAAACTGTCCTTTGACCTCTGCTCATGTTCCCCATACACTCACTCACACGTAATAAAATAAAATAAAGTTTTAAGGAAAAATACAGACAGCCATCACTGTCTTTATCCTGCAAACTAGTCTACCATACTTGGAGAGTTGAGGCAATCTGTGAATCCTCATTTCTAACCTGGATTGCAACACTGGAGTGATTACTTTCTGTGTGCATATGTGGTTTTTCCTCATAATTTGGCCACTGGTTCTGAGAAGGAGCCATCCGATCCTGGGATTTTGAAGCTGGAAAGGTAAAATACTCTCGGGTGTACGTCTGAGTCGGGATAGGATAGGCTTCAGGTCTAGGTGGAGGTGACTGCTCCTGTAAGAAGTAAAGAAAAGGAAAGTGTTGTTTAAAATCACATAAAAGGCTGGTGTAATACCCAAGGATCTGCTTTATAATCCCTTTAAAAAGCACGGACGTTAAGTGCTGTGCTAAGAATGGAAGGTTTGAGCCTATACTGTGAATAATGAGAGACATTTTAATTTTTTCCAGATTTACTCATTTCTGCAGATTTACTAATTTAGAGCTGATTCACCCAACTAGTATATTAAAATAAGAAGATTAACTGACAAGACACTCAGGAGTTATAGTTAATGTGACTTGTTGAGAACTGTATCAGACTCAGACAGTCTACATGTGAGAAAGCTCATCTCTCAGACCTCAGTGCAGAGGTTTCCTGTGGAGACAGATGTTATCTTGGCGGCTGTCCCAGAGGCATATGGACTCTTCCCTCCGGGGCTGGGGGGCTGATCTGCTGGAAACAGTCAAGAAAACCCAAGATTCACATTAAGTAACAGGTAAAATAACAACATTCCTTTAAAGGCAGCAGCCATGGCACAGGCACACTGCATTGCTGGCATGATGCCTCGCACAGAGCCAGAGACCACCAGCCAGCCCACACACCCCAAGTCCCACACACCACAGCTCCCACACACCCCAGCTCCCGCACACCCCAAGTCCCACACACCCCAGCTCCCGCACACCCCAAGTCCCACACACCGCAGCTCCCACACACCCCAGCTCCCGCACACCCCAAGTCCCACACACCGCAGCTCCCGCACACCCCAAGTCCCACACACCGCAGCTCGCACACACCCCAAGTCCCACACATCACAGCTCCCACACATCCCAGCTCCTGCATACCCCAAATCCCACACACCGCAGCCCAGAAAAGGGCTTTTTCCAGGGCCAGGACCTGGTTGACAATCAGGTAAAGAAACGACTTAGCTTAAGCTGGCAACTGACACCCCTTTCCAGAGAGATTAACAATATATTTTGGTCTGTAGTGTCCACTGAATCAAGTTTTCCAAAGAAAATCCAAATTTCATTTCCGCCAAAGAATATTATACCTCTATGAAACCTCTACTCATTAGACAACAAATGCAAACAGTAGCCAGCAAAGCACAGTGTGGCCAAGCACTCAGAACATGATTGCTCTTACTTGCCACATTGGGGCTGGAACGGTGATCGGCTCTGTTTTTCATCAGTCTGTCGTCACCAGGCAGTTTCTTTGGCTCACTGTACTCTGTCCACGGCAGCTGAGGACTCTCTGGGGAGCCATTTTGAGCTGAATTATTATAGAGCTCAAAGCCTTCACTCTTTGGTCTAGGTTTACCTGAGCCACGGCGATCTGAAACTGAAATCAAAGTGCATTACTCATTCATTCTCTATTCTTTTCGTTGGTTCTACAAGTCTACTTTGAATGTTCTGAAACACTTCAAAGGATGAATCTAAAATATTTATGCTTCATGATTGCTCTCAGTATAACAGGGTAATTCCCATATATATCCTTTTATAGCTATAAAAAACAAAAACAAGCAAGCAGAACAAAACAAGACCCAAGGTCTCACTGGATAGCTGTGGCTGGTCTGAATTCACTACGTAGATCAGGCTAGCCCAAAACTCACAGAAATCTACCTGCTTCTGCCTCATAAGTGATGGGATTAAAGATGTGTGTCATCATAAATACTCACTTAATAACACATATTACTATCCATCAGAGTGGTGACATCACAGCTACTGTCACCTGGTATGATTACCCACTCACTGTCAGTTCAGTCTTCTCATTTGCTCACCTGGCCACTCCCCTCTTGGGTCTTGTCAGGATGCTCTGCTGTCTCTCTGCCTTAGTAAACGGTATTCTAGGCTGTCAGACACCTTTACTGTTGCTGTTGATACCGTCGCTACAAAGGTCAGAACTGAGGTGTGCAGCAGAGAAGAGGCCAGCACGAGCACACGGGACAGACTGCACACACTAGCAAGCTGTCTCATTAAGGCTGCTCTGAATCCTGAATGGGTATATTTCTCACCATCTTGCATTCATTCTCAACTTCTTACTTTTAAGAACTGGGCAGTAAGAGTACCAGCAGCTACTATCTGGGGCTTTTTATAACTCCCCTTTTAAAAATAATTCATCTTATGTGTATGACTGTTTGCCTGCATGTGAACACAGTTTGCATTCAACTGATGCCCAAAGAGGTCAAAAGAGGGCATGGATCCTCTGACAGCTGTGATGTGGGTGCTGAGAACTGAGCCTGGGTCCTCTGACAGCTGTCATGTGAGAGCTGGGAACTGAGCCTGGGTCCTCTGGAAGAGCAGCGGGTACTCTGGGTACTGAGCCATCTCTGCAGCCCTAGCTGTGCTAACTTCAGGAAGTCATGTCCCAGTGCACTACCCTGGCCTGCCCACGTTCTTACGTCTCTGCATCATGGGGGACGGCTGATTGAGGAGGGTGGCCAGTCCGTGATAGATGGCACCTTGCTTTGCAACTTCAAGTGTAACCACAGAACTGGTTCTTGTCATGAGTTCTGCTGCCCTAGGAAGAAAATACAGAGTATCAGAAAGCTGAGCACTCGCTGTTGCAGGAAAGCCCGCGTTCAGAACACATGTGCTCAGGTGCACAGCATGGCTGCTGCTTGGGGACATAGGCCTAGCTTTGAGGAGGAGAGTCTCATGTCCACATCCTTTCTGAAACTTAATTATAAAAACATGTAAATATATCCTGTTATCACAGTAATACTAAGATACTTTAAAATTTTTGCAAGTTCTAAGTATATGTGCATGTGTGTACTTAGATATTCACTTAAGTAAATATTCTGGATTAAAATATGTGTGAGTGAATAGAAAAATGAGATGCATGTACTCTAAGAATTTTAGAATTAAAAAGGTAAAGGTGAACATTTAGAGCTATTTCAGCACTACTTTTTGAATTCTGATTTCAGAATTTAACGTAAAGTATCACTTCAATACACTGACTGAGCTTAAACTAACCAATTCATCATACCTTTCCTGAGAAAGCCCAACCAAACTTCGTCCATCCACACTGAGGAGCTGGTCACCAGCAGCTAGACGTCCATCCTGAGCCACCAGAAGGATGCAAATATAGGGAGAAAGAAAGGTAGTGTCAGTGCACAGCAGCATTCTTCACACCGCACAGTCAGTCAGTGCACAGCAGCATTCTTCACACCACACAGTCAGTCAGAGCACAGCAGCATTCTTCACACCACACAGTCAGTCAGTGCACAGCAGCATTCTTCACACCACACAGTCAGTCAGTGCACAGCAGCATTCTTCACACCGCACAGTCAGTGCACAGCAGCATTCTTCACACCGCACAGTCAGTCAGTGCACAGCAGCATTCTTCACACCACACAGTCAGTCAGAGCACAGCAGCATTCTTCACACCACACAGTCAGTCAGTGCACAGCAGCATTCTTCACACCACACAGTCAGTGCACAGCAGCATTCTTCACACCACACAGTCAGTCAGTGCACAGCAGCATTCTTCACACCACACAGTCAGTCAGTGCACAGCAGCATTCTTCACACCACACAGTCAGTCAGTGCACAGCAGCATTCTTCACACCGCACAGTCAGTGCACAGCAGCATTCTTCACACCGCACAGTCAGTCAGTGCACAGCAGCATTCTTCACACCGCACAGTCAGTCAGTGCACAGCAGCATTCTTCACACCGCACAGCATACATAGCTAGAAGCATCTGCACAGCACTTCACAATGCGGAAGTGCATAATCTTTCACTGTTTCCTTTAAAACAAATACTGACCACATCTGCAGCACCTCCTTTGACAACAGACTTAACGTAGATTCCCAGTTTATCCTGGCCAGCACCCTATGCAAAACAAGGCCAGAAGAGTACAATGAAATCACACAACAAATATAAACACCAGCCTGCCCACACACACACTGGTCACATGACAAATCCCCAGGCCACATTTTACACAAAAACTAGAACTATAAATACTGCGCTGGCAGAAGACACTTTTTGATCAAAACTGAAGAAACTAGGAATGTTTCTATTTTATGGTTCCACGTTTAGAAGAAAATCAGACAATTTGATGAAAAATGCTCATAGTCTTGAAATAGTCAAAAAGACTATTTGTAAAGTCTAGACAGCTACAAACCTCAGTGAATGAGAAACTCTTCACTTGATCGGCTTTGAGCCAGGCCAGGACAAAAAGTTGTTGTGGACACCAGTGACACTGCAATTATCTACCGTGACTATCCTTACTCTTTTCAAACACACAGTTTAAATTTTAAAACAAGAAAAGAAATTTCTTTTGGCAAGCAGTTAGGAAGGCTTAGTTAGTAAGGAAATATTAACCAGACAATAGTGCACTGTAATTCATACTCTGTAACTAAAGATTCAATTATTAGCATTAGCATTCTTATGACAAACCAATGGGATCTGAGAAAAGCTTGAGGCATCACTTATGACTTCAGGATCATCAGTGTTCTGTGTAGAGATCACAATGTGATCCTACATGGCTTTGGGTCACTAGTGGAATTATGGGGTAAACCATCAGGTGCAGACACCTCATCTGGACATTACTAGACAGAGCCCAGCTGAGCACATACTTTCTGTCCCAGCAATAGACAGTAACTACACCAACTACAAGACATTACGTCAGACAAGAAATATGTAAGTATTATGAAAAGTGGTTTTTAAGAAATTAAAGATGGATTTTTAAAGTAATAATCTGAAAGATGTAATCTTATGTACAAACCATCCATACTTCCTCCTATTAGATAACAATTTTAGTTTACAAATTTTATTGCTGAGACCTGGCTCCTTTTTCTCCCCTGCCATAGAAAGTAGAGGAGGCAGACATTAGGTAAGCATTATGTCACTGTTTTACAGGCATAGAACTATATATTACACACACACACACACACACACACACACACACACACACACACACACACACACACTATAGAAAGCAGTAAAGCACATTTTATTTGCATAAGTTAACTGAGATGTGGTTGTGGCATTTGCCTGCATGCCATGCACACTCTGGGCAGCTGGGAACTAAGTTTACAAATTAAGGCCATGTGCTTCTCTGAAGCTCCTTGACCCTAAGATAAAAGATGGAGGTGTTCCAGTGTCTCCTCTACCTGTGTCTATCTGTCCTCCCTCCTTGTATGTCAGACTGCAAATCTTTTACCAGCTCTGGGATCCCAACTGTGAGGTCACTTGGCACTGTCAACACTTGACAGCAGCCAGAATATCACAACTGGGATAGCTGGCAGTGCCACAGTAGGCTACAGGCAGATAAAGGAGAGAGCTGGACAGCTGGCAGTGCCACAATAGGCTATGGGTAGATAAAGGAGAGACTGGATAGCTGGCAGTGCCACAGTAGGCTATGGGTAGATAAAGGAGAAACTGGACAGCTGGCAGTGCCACAGTAGGCTATGGGTAGATGAAGGAGAGACTGGACAGCTGGCAGTGCCACAGTAGGCTACGGGTAGATAAAGGAGAGACTGGACAGCTGACAGTGCCACAGTAGGCTACGGGTAGATAAAGGAGAGAGCTGGACAGCTGGCAGTGCCACAGTAGGCTACGGGTAGATAAAGGAGAGAGCTGGACAGCTGGCAGTGCCACAGTAGGCTATGGGTAGATAAAGGAGAGAGCTGGACAGCTGGCAGTGCCACAGTAGGCTACGGGTAGATAAAGGAGAGAGCTGGGATCCTAGAGACAATCCAGAGACGGGGGCGGGGATCAATCTAAAAGAAGGGAGTACGAAAACCCATATGGAAACTTACTGAATTACAATCCAATTTAAAAATGGAACTGGAGGAGATAGTAGGACATATCTGATACGAAACGGTTAGAGGATTAAGCAAGGGCAGGAAATAAAGGAGGAAAAGGTATGGGCTAATCAAAATAAGGATTATGAAAAGGCCTTATGGAAACCCACAAGTCAGCAAGCTAAATTCAAAATACGATGATGCAGCAGCAGCAGGAGAGTTTGAACAGAGACTTTGCATGAGCGGCCAACGCCACTCCTATAGGATGTGAGCTAAGGCATGGAATTCCTCCTACAACTTGTTGGTCACGGAGGGTCCAGAAGTCTCCAGAACAACACAGGCTGTGGGAATTGCTCTTAGTTGCCCACTATAGCTACACGATTAGACCCTATTACTAAAAGTACCACATACTTTGGTTGCAGGACATAAAAATCTATCTCAAACCAAATGGGTAAATTTCTTTCCTGCTGGCTAACTTTCATAGTGTCAGAAGGTGCAGTGCAGGATGCTGGGGAGAAAAGATGCCAGTGGTTTTATGTAGTGCTGGACCCTGGCTTGCTAGAACATAGGCCTGCCAAGAAAGATGCATCAAATGCAGCCGCAGTGGCAACCCAGGACTGAGGTAACTAAGTGCTTTCTGACTATATCTGTGGTCTGCTCCGCACAAGGGAATTTAGTGACCGGCACTGTAATTGCGCTCAAAAGCCCATTGCTGGGAGTAAACAGAGATCCTATTTGGGAACCTACTATTGTTATTTTACTAAATAATGGTGTTCCCAATTTGCCTTCTAAGTACTTGTTTATACCCAGAGACTTGCTACTCTCAATCTCGATCAGAGACGCTTCTTTATGCAGTGGGCAGCAATCAGTGAAAAGACTCATAACCAGTCAAATGCTGATGAGGGTGACTGAGTGCTCAGTCTCAAACAGAATATCTTTCTCATACATTATAGAACAGGAGGCAGAAAAAAAATAAAGAGCGGGATACACACACACACACACACACATACACACACACAGAGAGAGAGAGAGAGAGAGAGAGAGAGAGAGAGAGAGAGAGAGAGAGAGATCATTTAATGATACTGTTATAATCTTAAAGTGGGCATGAGTACATCTTCAGTGCTAGAAACATTCTGGCAAGATGAGGATGTAATGCTGGCTGGTAAGCTCGTATCTCCACATTCCACCTACCTAGAGAAATTACCTCCTGTAAAGCGTATGTGCAGCCACCACTCCCACAGCAGACACCAGCATCTGCCCGCTGCCTGCAGGGCACACATGCTCTCCCTCCTGAGAGCATGCTCAGGCACTCCTTCTCAACTGTACTCTGGTTTGGCCACAAGTTTCCACCATTCCGTCTCTAGCCGTACAAACCGCTCTCTGTCTTGGTCTTCTAGCAGAGAACCCATCTTTTCCTCGCTTGTGCTCACATGGGATTTTCTTTGCTCCCTTGAGGGAGGCAGTTATAACATCCTTCCTTACAGCTTTTGTGTGAGTGAGATGGCCCCTCTTACCGATGACAGCAAGTGAGAAAACCACCCACCTTTTCCTAAGAAAACTGTCATTTATTGCACCACAAAAATCCCTTACCATTTTGGGAGCTCTCACTCCTTCATCTGAATAGAAATTGCAACACATTTATTAGTCTAGGATTTAAAGAACTATAAAAAAAATTACATTCTGAGGATTGGACCAATGGCTCAGCAGTTAAGAACAGTGACTACTCTTGCAGAGAAGCCTGGTCTGGTTACCAGCATTTACATGGTGGCTCACAATAGTCTGTAACTCAAGCCCCAGAAGATGTGACACCTTCTTCTGACCTCCTTGAGTACACATACAAATACAGTAACTCTCTCTTGCCCGCCCCCCTTCAAGACAGGGTTTCTCTGTGTAGCCTTGGCTGTCCTGGGCGAGTTTGTAGACCAGGCCACCACACCCAGCCTTAGAAGTTATCTCGTAACTGATGCTGCACGTCAGTGTGTGGTGTATCAGCCACTGACGGCTGCATACATGGCCTATTAGACACTAGCCAGAAGGAATAGAAGAACACAAAACAGCAGTTTAAGGGCGCTGATCAGATGGTTTGGAAATTCACAACCTTGCTGTCCATACCACAGTCATTACTACGTAGCACTCAAATGAAACACCTCATTAGTATTTTTATGATCATTATCTATTAAAGCAACATTTTGAAAATATTAAGTTCACTTAAAAAAACAAAGCTAGGAGAAATTTTAAGTTACCTTTGTGACTCACAGTATCTTTACTGCATAGCGCTACTGTAGGAATGAAGGTATTTTATGGTGTGTCTTGTTAGTCACCATCATTACTAACAATACATTCATAGTTATTCACAAAACTGTTAAAATAACACCTTAGAGTAAACATATTAACATTATATATCCTGAGTTCCAACCATGAGAAATACAATGAGAATAATATTGAGATAAATACATAGGGCTAAGTAATTTTTAAAAAACATTTGTTTAAAGGAAACTGCAATGTTGTTCATTCTACTTAGTTATGAAATTAAAACATTAGACACAAGCACTAAAAGCTTCTCGTTGCTCATTTAACAAGTCAATTCCTTAATGAAAGGGAGAAAGATCTTCTAGAAAAGATAAGCATTCTCAAGGACACCAGGCGGGATTCTGCTAAAAATAATTCTGAAATGTATTTGAGCAGCTTGAAATAAAAGGATCAATGCATCTCTCCTCCTGGAAGTGACTGAGATGGGTGAGCTCAGCCCCTGAGCCCTTAGAGACTGCAGGAGAAGCCAGGAAAGGCAGGACCTGGGCGCCGCGTTACACCTGTGGCACTCAACATGCTCATCTAAAAACTGGGCCTATAGGTACATACTTTCTTCTTCTTAAGAAGAAAAGTAGGATAAGGGGAGCTGGGACTAGTAAGGGAAGAAAGAGGTTAACTATCTCCACTTTACCTGCGAAAGTGAGGGAAACACACACACACACACCTATTACCTGTCTCAGCCTATGAAGAAGTGCAGGTCCAGAAAGAATGCTGTCTCTCTGTTCTTTTCTCAGAAGCTGGACAGGTGCTGGCCAGCTCCCTCTTCAGTAGAGAGGCACTAACACAGAGCTGTGGCTCCAGACAGCTTGGCTGCAAACTTAGTGTGTGGGAGTATGCCTCAGTAACAGCATGAAAAACAACATTAAACACAACCCAAAAGGGGAAAAAAACAAAACAGAACAAAACAAAAAACAGAGGAAGAGGTGCCTGCCAAGCAACCCAGGGCCCAGCCCATTGTTCTGGGGTGGAGGCCCAGCCAGGGCTCCTCAGCGGGGGCACAAACAATTGTGGGCTGGATGACCTCAGAGCAGCAGCAGCCCAAGCGAAACTCTCAGACAGAAAGTCTGTTTGCTCACCAGCACTTTCCTCTCACCTTCAGTTGCTTTTCAGCGCACCAAACTATCAAAGCCGGAAGAAGGGTTTTTAAGGACTCTCTAACATCTTTCTCTACCAATTCCCTTAACTTGCACATAGGTTCTAAATGCTTTCTTCACATAGACTTCACCTCCAAGAATCTCAAAATAAGTAGGTTATTCCAACAGACAGAGTGGAAAGCACCTGAGCGCTGGCCTCAGCTGGGCTCCTTTACCTTTTATATCAGCTCAAAACCAGCAGCAGGACAACAGGAAGTCACCACAGCACAACAATAACAACAGGAAGTCACCACAGCCAGGAGAGTCTGCATTGAGGTTCAAAGACACAGTGCAGTTGGCCCATAAGCCTCTGAGGACAGTATCCAATGTGTGGGGGCTGGGGTGGGGCTGGGGTGGGGGGAGTCAACAGGGACTGTGTTGAGCGTCCTTAGAGTCCCCAGGAGCCATCCCAGGTGTGACTACAGAGTATGCACACGCCCGGATCTGTAGGCCTTACATGGCGTGTGAGGTGGGCATTACTGTTTCTACGTGACCACACAGTAAAAAGCGGCTCTTCAGAAGACTAACAACTGATGCCATTAGTCCTCCAACGGAATTCAGTATTTCAGTCAGTTCCTGGAAAAAGAACTTAGGTAATAATAATCTTGTGAAAAATTATCTTTTCAAGTAATTCACTATTTTGCTTTTAACAAAAACATATATAATATTGTTCCAAACTCAAACCACAGCCACAAGGACACTGTGTCATTTCACAGAATTTAAGAGAAAGACACTTTCAGCGTCTCTATAGGAGCCACTTTCCAGCCACAAAAGGTACTTGGGAACAAAAATAACTTTTAAGGAGATGTTTTGTTGTTGTTAGTGTGTAGGTGTGTGTCTATGTGAGTGCATGCTGCGTGTGTGCATGCCTATGGAGTCCTGAAGATGGTACTGGGTACAGTTACCAGTAGCTGTGAGCCGTCTGACCTGAGTAGTGGGAGTAACTTAGGTCCTCTGGAAAAGCATCTGTGCTCGTAATCTTGGGCCAGCTCTCCAGCCAGGTTTTAAAAGGAACTGAAAACTCTTGAGTTCACCTCTTTAACCAGGTGTTTCCCATGAAAGGTTAAGGACCATTAAAGACCACAGCAGGAAGCCTCAGACGCTTCAAAGGCCTAAATTACAGTCTATGTAAGAAACCTGCTCTTCAAGAAAGAAGGCACCATATTAATAGTTTGTTTTCACTGTTCTGAAGTAAAGCAATCTTATGGTTTAAGCTAAGATTTAAAGACTTACAATTCAGTATTTTGGTCTAAAAGAACTAGCTGTAACATCTTCAAGCCAGCAATTAACCACTTATTTCTAGATAATATATTGTAATATATAGTAAACACACCATAAACAGTAATTTTTATGTTCTTAAAAACAAGAGCACAACAAAGGCTATGGGAAATGACACCATGAAACTACCAAACGCGTCCTTAGAGTCCCCAGGAGACACCCAAGGTATGACTGCAAGAGTATACACACACCCGGATCTCTAGGCCTTACATGGCGTGTGAGGTGGGCATTGCTGTTTCTACGTGACCACACAGTAAAAAGTAAAAAAACCAGTCAGTTTTTATGAGTATCTCCATACTCTGGCAAACTATACAGCAGCACTTACTCTTTAAGCCATGTTCACCATATTATAACCAGTAGTGTTCAATCTTGTTTTTTATTAATAAAATAATCCTAAGAACTCCACATTTTTTATGGACCTTAAGTATCTGCAATATAAACGCAGAACAGCACCTCTACGAGTGTGTGATTACCAGCTCCATTACATGGCTCTCTTCATGAGCGAGCTAATTACTAACAGGTCTGAACAAGTCAGAGTGAAGGAAGATGAAGCATTCTTTAAAGATCAGTTTGCACAAGAACATTAAGGACAACACCCTCAGGAAACTTACCACGGAGCCCGTCCTTCCAACAACAGAGACCCACATTCTGTCTCGGGGGCAGCCTTGCGCTGGAGACCAGTTGTCTACTGCTCACAGCTGGCTTTTCGAGAATGGACTGCCAGTGCTGAGCTGGATGCTGGGGCACTGTGTGGAATTTATCACTACAAGCTGGAACCAACGCAATGCTCAAGATTCTTACGCAACCAGGCCACTCTCATTTCCATTCCCTTTGTCCTTTATTAAACTTTAAAGAGTTATAAAAATGAAAGGGAGTCGTTTGTATTTTAAAAATCCAAATTAAACAGGAAGTGTCGGCATCATGCTGACCCACAGACAAATAAGAAGTAGCTGAACTCTCAAAACACAGAGTCTCAAAAAGCAAACTGCAAACCCACACCCTTCCAAATCATCTGGATTTCATAATGTTTAACTACCACGTGGAGGGCAAGGAGAAGAACATAGTATCAAAACATGTTCAGGGTTACAGTGGCGGAGCCACACACCAATTAAAAAACAGAAAGAGGCCGAGTTAAACATGCAGACTTGCAGCAAACACCAGAAGCACAGACACAGAAAGGCATGTGGGATGTCAGGGAAAGACAGGGCTGGGTGAAAGTAAGAGCTACAGGGACATAAGCAGCTACTGCTAGTGTTTTCCCCAGCTTCTTAACTCAGTCACGAGGGGAGACTGTGGGGTCAGTCACCCCACATCACACAATCATCAGTAGCCCTGCAGAGGTGACACAGGACGGACGATGGGGCAGCGCTGCCTGCAAGTGACGCAGCAGGAGGCAGGCCCATCCTAACTTATGTCAGAGGTCTTAATACTGATCAATCTCACATTCAAAATGTACTCTGAAATCTTTACGGCAAGCTGACATCATCACTATATCTATTCAGATACACTTCTCACCTGTCCTGTCCTGTCCCAGCAGTTTGTATACCCATGGTGATTTGTGTTTTCTTTTGCTGAGCGTTCCTTTCCATACTATATAAACATGACAAATACAGTCTGAAAATGGGCACAGTGAACAGGTATTCATCTGTCTCATTCAAAAAGCCACCACGAGCATTCTGTTACGCATGCATTAGAGCAGCACACTGTGCAGCTGATGAAGCATTCACTACTCTTTCAGAGTGCCCATGTGCCAATTCCTAAATTGCATTACGGGCTCTAACTCTTTGCGCTCCATTATCCAATCCCCTGCTAGAAAACAGATCAGTTTATTTTACCAGGCTCCCAAAGTTTCAAGTGTGACATGTTCAATCCTGAACTCACAATTTCCCCTCCACCAACTCCTACCTCCTGCAGGTTCTTTTTGACAGTCCTGCTTTCAAGTAAGAACCAGTGTTCCTTTCTGTGTACCCCACTTTGTCCTATTAGTCATCCCATGTGAGCACTGTCATCCAACAACTATCTACCAGCATGGACCATGCCCAGAAACCTTCAACAAGGCAGGAGAGAAACCAAGTTCCCTCACAGGGGTCTGGTCTCAGTATACCTCTATTTCTGTCATTATCTTCTGCCAACCCCAGCTACTGGGACCTTCTGCTGGGAAACAGGCACAGAGAAGCTGTGAATTAGCTGCTTTTCTATAAGTACCCAATAAAAGCAGCGTGAAGATGGGTTTTGCTCTGGCTGTGCCTCGTGCTTTGGGAGTAAGGATTAAGTCTAGCATGGATGAGAAGGCGTGCAGTGGGCATGCGAGGTGGCTGGTCACACTGCACCTACAGTCACCAAGCAAATGGAGATGGTTTAGAAACCCAGTCAATGGGATGATGCAGCCACGAGAGGGAGGTCTTCCCCTTCTCAGGTAGATCTCTCTGGAAATACCTTCACAAACAATACAAGGTGTCTAGGTGTCTCCTGGGATCCTAAATCCCGTCACGGTGACAGTACAGACTAACCACCGAAGCTTACAGTCCCCACTCCATCCCCGCCCCCGTCACCACACTGCACCTTCAGCTGAACCTCTGCGATAGCCTGTTTCGCTTATAATAAAGCGCACAGTTTGGCTGAGGCCACCTTCACAGGGTTGGAGCTCAGGGCTGAACTGAGCCAGGCCCTCTCCTTGCAAATTAAGCTGAAGGGAAGACAGGCTGGGCTACAACGTTCAGCTTGGCTTGGTGTCCTAATTCTACACATGATACCTGGCAGAGGGTACAGAATAGGCAAGGACGCAAGATGGAGCCCAAGCCTACAACACAACATACTTGGCCCTTTCCATCAGGACACCACAGGAATTCTCAACTGTAAAGTGGGGTCTGAGGCTCAGGATCTTCACTCTGTCCATACAGCTGATCCCACAGAACTTGCACCCACCACACAGGCTCCTCCAGTCCACAGCCCCAGGCCTTCTGCCCATATGCCCACCAAGTCCCAGGCATGCCTGCCTTTTCCTCCTTCCAACCCTGCACTTTGTTGTGCTGCCAACACGGCAACAGGACTCCTCTACCTGCCAGCCCACAGCACTGAAGCACAGCTCTCCTCACCACCTCTCCGAGCAGAGGTTCCACAGGGCACTGTCCTTCCCTGCTGTGTCTCGCATCCACCTATTCACACCGCCCTGCCCTGGCCAGCTGTCGCCCCTCGCTCGAGTGGTGACTTTCATGCTCAGTCACCTCCTTACGTCTTGACTTCTGCAAAGCTCAGACACAGCCTCACAGTGCCCACATGGAGTCCTGGGATGTTTAACACTGTGGACAACTCAGCTAACACTATTCTAGTACAGGTGACCATTTAGTACACTGGTAAACTGAGTTATTTAAATGAACAAAAGGCTCGTTGTACTGGCTAGGTTTTGTCACCTTGACACAAACTAAAGTCATTTGGGAAGAGAAAACTTTAGGAGTTATCTCTGTGAAAGTGGCCTGTGGGTATGTCTGGGGGGAAGGGGGTTCTTGATTAAGTCGGAAGGCCCAGCCCACTGTGGGTATGATGACCCGAGGCAGGAGGCCCTGGGCTGTGTAAGGAAACAACTAAGCAAGCATGGAAGAGAAGCCGGTCAGCAGCACGCCTCCAGCTTCCGGTTCAGCTCCTGCCTCGGGTTCCTGCCCTTGAGGACAGATGGCCTCTGCAAGTTGGCGGTGGTCACGGTATTTGTCACAGCAATAGAAAGGAAATTATTAGGACACACATATTTAGCAAGTATTTCTTTAAGTCCAGGGGCTGACTTAGATTAGCTGTTCATAGAGACAATGGAAGCCGACTCTAAGAATGGAGATCACAGAAGGAGCTGCCTCAGCTCAGGGACAAGCTCAGGTCAGGCGAGGCGCTAGGAAATGCTGGCAAGGAAGGACATGACCCAGTGTCTCACTATACATCCCAGGCTGGTCTAGACTCCTCCATCCTCCTGCCTCTGCCTGCGAAGCACTGGGATTACAAGCATGTGCCACAATGTCTAGTTCTAAAAATACGCAGAAGGGTAAAGATCCAAAAAGGAGGAATGACACACACAGGAATTCCACATGAGGAAGCCCCCGTGGTAACAATTTGCTCCCAGTCAAGAACCACGACTTTGGCAAGCTGTGCATTCTTTTTGCACGGTGCAATGCTGACCTCATGGTCCATCCCAGACCTCACGCCATGTGTGCCAAATGTAAACCAGTAGACAAGAGTAGGGCCCGAATGAACCGCTGAAACAATACCATGGGAATGACGTGGGTTTGAATATCAATTTCCAGTTCATATTCAGCATAACAGAATTCTAATATACAAAAACGGCTATTACCAATTTTAAAACATTTCTCAGAATACACTGGAATGTTCTTTCATAATGCTATATGGTATTTGCAAGCTTTTCAAATACTCTCTTGAAACAAGAAAGGGGTAATAATTTCAGCTGGTAAACTATTATTTTAGGCATAATATTACCAAAGCTCAACAAAGTATCATTAAATATTAGCTAAATTCATATTTGGAAGAGAAGGTAATAATGTATGAGAGATGAAAGCAGAGGGGAGAATATTTGAGGAAGAGATCCAGTCAGAGTTGGGTAATGACACACAATAAAATAATAATGAGCGAGGGGAATGACTTAGAACCATATGCTAACTTAAAATTTTCACTTAAAGAAAATCATAGTTCCACTGAAAATACACGACTATGACTGTGGAAGCTTTTTAAAATAGCAGCTTCTAGTAGTACTATTACACCCTAGCGGTACTATTACACCCTACGGTACTATTACACCCTACGGGTACTATTACACCCTAGCGGTACTATTACACCCTAGCGGTGCTATTACACCCTACGGTACTATTACACCCTAGCGGTACTATTACACCCTACGGTACTATTACACCCTAGCGGTACTATTACACCCTACGGTACTATTACACCCTAGCGGTGCTATTACACCCTAGCGGTACTATTACACCCTAGCGGTGCTATTACACCCTACGGTACTATTACACCCTAGCGTACTACGGCATTACACCTATTACACCCTAGCGGTACTATTACACCCTACGGTACTATTACACCCTAGCGGTACTATTACACCCTACGGTACTATTACAACACGCGGTGCTATACACCCTAGCGGTACTATTACACCCTAGCGGTACTATTACACCCTACGGTACTATTACACCCTAGCGGTGCTATTACACCCTAGCGGTGCTACACCCTACGGTTATTACACCCTAGCGGTGCTATTACACCCTAGCGGTGCTATTACACCCTAGCGTGCTATTACAACCCCTAGCGGTACTATTACACCCTAGCGGTACTATTACACCCTAGCGGTTCTATTACACCCTACGGTACTATTACACCCTAGCGGTACTATTACACCCTACGGTACTATTACACCCTAGCGGTGCTATTACACCCTAGCGGTACTATTACACCCTAGCGGTGCTATTACACCCTACGGTACTATTACACCCTAGCGGTACTATTACACCCTACGGTACTATTACACCCTAGCGTGCTATTACACCCTACGGTACTATTACACCCTACGGTACTATTACACCCTACGGTACTATTACACCCTAGCGGTACTATTACACCCTAGCGGTACTATTACACCCTACGGTACTATTACACCCTAGCGGTGCTATTACACCCTACGGTACTATTACACCCTAGCGGTGCTATTACACCCTACGGTACTATTACACCCTAGCGGTGCTATTACACCCTAGCGGTGCTATTACACCCTAGCGGTACTATTACACCCTAGCGGTGCTATTACACCCTAGCGGTGCTATTACACCCTAGCGGTGCTATTACACCCTAGCGGTACTATTACACCCTAGCGGTACTATTACACCCTACGGTACTATTACACCCTAGCGGTGCTATTACACCCTAGCGGTGCTATTACACCCTAGCGGTACTATTACACCCTAGCGGTACTATTACACCCTACGGTACTATTACACCCTACGGTACTATTACACCCTAGCGGTACTATTACACCCTAGCGGTGCTATTACACCCTACGGTACTATTACACCCTACGGTACTATTACACCCTAGCGGTTCTATTACACCCTACGGTACTATTACACCCTAGCGGTACTATTACACCCTACGGTACTATTACACCCTAGCGGTGCTATTACACCCTAGCGGTACTATTACACCCTAGCGGTACTATTACACCCTAGCGGTACTATTACACCCTACGGTACTATTACACCCTAGCGGTGCTATTACACCCTAGCGGTACTATTACACCCTACGGTACTATTACACCCTAGCGGTTCTATTACACCCTACGGTACTATTACACCCTAGCGGTACTATTACACCCTAGCGGTGCTATTACACCCTACGGTACTATTACACCCTAGCGGTGCTATTACACCCTACGGTACTATTACACCCTAGCGGTACTATTACACCCTAGCGGTACTATTACACCCTAGCGGTACTATTACACCCTACGGTACTATTACACCCTAGCAGTGCTATTACACCCTACGGTACTATTACACCCTAGCGGTGCTATTACACCCTAGCGGTGCTATTACACCCTAGCGGTGCTATTACACCCTAGCGGTACTATTACACCCCTACGGTACTATTACACCCTAGCGGTGCTATTACACCCTACGGTGCTATTACACCCTACGGTACTATTACACCCTAGCGGTACTATTACACCCTACGGTACTATTACACCCTAGCGGTACTATTACACCCTAGCGGTACTATTACACCCTAGCGGTACTATTACACCCTACGGTACTATTACACCCTAGCGGTACTATTACACCCTAGCGGTACTATTACACCCTACGGTACTATTACACCCTAGCGGTACTATTACACCCTAGCGGTACTATTACACCCTAGCGGTGCTATTACACCCTACGGTACTATTACACCCTAGCGGTACTATTACACCCTAGCGGTGCTATTACACCCTAGCGGTACTATTACACCCTATGGTACTATTACACCCTAGCGGTACTATTACATCCTAGCGGTGCTACTACATCTTTTAACAGAAAGAAAAAAAATCTTCCTTTAGCAGACTAGCCGGTGAAGGGACTTAGATGCCAAGAACAGGGAGGGAGAGAGAACGCTCACCACCTAGGGATCACAATGGTCCCAGACTGCCATCCAGGCTACACAGACCTGATCTCTGCTATGACAAAGTGTCCCTTCTCCCAGAGACAGAGCTGAACATGCACCATGAAGACAGCAAAGCTCCCATCAGTCCTGCCATGCTGACTCAGGGTCACGGACGGAAGAAGATGTTCTCCCAGGCTCCTTCAGTCCTACCTTTGCTGCAACAATGCTGAGGCCCATTCCATTCTGCTTTTTTAAGGTGACAGTGATTATTTCAGGTTCCTTCCTCAGAGGCTGGGCCTAAAGATGAGAAAAGAGGCATATTTTATGACTATTACGTGGTTAGAAAGCTAACATATTATAACCAGAGAGCGGAGGGTAGAAAGGTATAAAGGGTAAAATCTCAGGTACATCTCATTAGCCAAACAACATACTGCGTCGTCTGACTAGAGGCCACAAGTTGAATCTAGTTACAGATTCAACCACTGAGATGGCGCAGTGGCTAAGAGCACTCACTATCTGTTCTTACAGAGGTCCTGAGTTCAACTCCTAGCAACCACTGGTGGCTCACAACCACCTGCAACATGATCTGATGCCCTCTTCTGGTCTGCAAGTGAACATGCAGATAGAATACTGTACACATAAAATTAAAAAAAAAATAATTTAATAATTTATAAAATAAAATTAAACTTTCATTTTTATCAGGACCATAAAAACAAACCCAATTTTTACCTTTATGATCTTTTAAAATAAATTGGTAGGATTCTGTTTTGTTCTCCAAAGTAAAAGTTTAAAATTATTTCACACTGTCTGGGGCATTAGCAGAAAATGGCTGTCACAGAGATAAACGAGTGTCTTTGTCTCTTGGGAAACTGCAAATCATTTTATTTAAAATGGTGACCATAACTTGTCATCCTGAACCTACAGGCTGCACTGGCACTGCGCCCAGCACTGTGGAGGACACAGCCTGAGCTGGGCACACAATGCAAAGGGACTGAGCACAGCACAGCGCAGGAGGCAGCAGAGCTTCAACAGATCCAAAGCTTCCTTTTTTGCTTTGTTTTAAGGAAAGTGTTGTTTAAGCTGCATGTTATACTCATGCCTGACTTCAAACAAAGTGTGAAGAAGATAAAAACCAACATGAATAGCGAATACACAGAGAGGAAACTACTACGATACACACGACAAAAAAAGGTAGTATTAAACAAAAGGCAAATAAAAAAGAAAGCCCATGAAAGACTATTTAGGAGTAAACAAAATTATGTGACATTAAAATTTTTGTTCTATAAAAAGGAACACCTGAAATCTATCTTCTGAGGAAATTTGAAAATAAACCTGAAAGATGAACAATCAATGAATCTAAGTAGCACTTGTTTTCCTATGAAACCTGGTCATCAGCGGTTGCTGCTGTTACTTTGAATTTGACCAAAAACAAAGGAAGTCAATTAAAAAAAAAAAAAGTCACTGATAGCAGTGACCATTACTAGTATATTTGGTATAATGACAACTATCAATTCAATTTTAAGGAGACAGCTCTGATAGATATTTAAATCTAAAGTATGCCATGAAACCAAAATAATTACTCTGAATTTAATATATATAAATGTAAGTATCCATTTTGAAATTCTATATTTGAAGCAAAATATAATTTTTCTCAAGATGGATCAAACTCCTTACTATTTCAAAACAGTGAGTTATTTAACAGACATTTTACAAGACAGAGATGAGTAGAAAACAGTAAAATATTTTTGCCACTAAAAATTTTTTTTCTAATAATATCTTTCAAAGTTACTATACTAACATGTTTTAAAAATATACATACAGGCTACCAAAATTTTGAGCATAAATACTCTTTATTTCTAAAGAACCATTTAATACTACACAAAACTGCACAGAGGTAACTCAGGGAGAAAACATGTATGCATTTTTACAAATCAAAGTTTTAAAATGTTTCAACCTAACCAGTATTAGAAAATTACTTTAAAAGTTTCCATCATAACATTCAGTGTAGGCAGCGTTGATGACATCACACATGCAAGTCATTAGGAACACATCTCATGCTCTAACCCACCAAAACCTCAGGTACTTGCCAGTTCTGTGTTCTCACGCATAAGGTGACTTTCATAATCTGCACCCTCAAAATATATCGTCCAGGTACCTGGTGAGCGTGTATGAGGAACCAATCTGCAAAACCCTGCAAAGGAAATAGTAATTACAAAACAGATGAGACATACCTAATTCCACACAGTTTTCAACAAGGAAAACATGACAAATTATATTTAGGGTGGGGGTGGGTTGTTCTGTGACAGTCTCATTATGTATCCAAGGCTTGTCTGGACTGTGGTCCTGCCTCAGCATCTCAGCTGCTGGGGTTTACAGCTGGGCAGCACCATGCTCATCATGGCCCACCTGAAGCCTTAACATCCTAGTCAACACTTTTATCTTTCTATGCCTTTATTCCCTCTGTAAACTGAACAAATGATTACAAACTACAGATCTGTTTTAATCCAACAGGATTTCAGCAACAACAACAAAAAGTAAAATTAGGTTTCCTCTCCTGTGCACCTCAAATAACTATTTTCTTTTTCTAAGAAAATTAGTGAATTGCTTTGTAAATGCTCTTGTAGAACTGTATATTCCACTGAAAGGAAAAACCATCCATAGGATATACATCTGTTTAGCAGAAGAGAGGCCCCAGAACTCAAGAACGACAGACACAGGCTATGCGTCTGTCACACATGCCGGGTCAAACAGCTCACACTGCAGACCATTTAACCTGTACGTCCTGCAGCTGGAAAGATCCTTTCTCACAACATTTTGTCCAAATCTTGCATTTAAGTTACTAACAAATAATTAAGTCTTAAAGAATAGTTGTGTTTTGTTGTCTTCTGAGACAGGGGCTTTGAACTTACTTTGTAGCCTAGGCTGGCTGCAAACTCATGATGTCCCTGCCTTAGTTTTCTGTTATAGCTATGCATAGAGCACTTTACCTAGAATGTGCAAGGCCTTTAGTGGATCCCTGATACTCCTCCAAAGTATTTCTGATCCCCTTATTAAGAACAAAGAACATTTTAAAAAATACTAAGACTTCCACTCAAAGCCTTGTCACCTTCATCTAGTCAAATTTTGTTTTATATTCCTCAGTTCTTCTTGACAGAGTCATGCCACACAGGCTTTCCATAACTGGAGCTCACTGCAAGGCAACTGTGCTCTTCCTGGTGTGCACAGCCAATGCAGCCCAAACCTCACTGTGTGTGGGCTCCAGCTGTCTCCCTGGTCAGAGTCTCCCCTGGTCCAGTGTTTTACCAGTGAGGCATAACTTGGACTGTTGCTTTCAGACATGTGTTTGTGGGAGAGGAAAGGAAAAATATAAAGAACACCAGCTAAAATAAAATACGTAATTTCACGTCTTAAAATGTTTCAATTCAGTTTCATTGTTATGCAACCAGAATTTCCTTTTCTTCATGTTTTGGAGAATTATAATTCTATTGAAAATTTGAAAGTTCAACAATTATAAACATGGTTTTATGTTTTCAAATGTCAGATTCCCACAACAAGCTGTGCACTACAGTGTTGATGGGAACTGATCTGTCACAGCTTGAGGCACTTATCATGCAGGCATCAGTCTCCTACAGGTCGGCACTGCGCCCACTGCTTGAAGGCCATGGTTTCGACCTCATCTGCTGGGATGTGCAGAGAAGATGACACCTTGAAGTGGCTCTATAGGAAGCAGTCAAGGAGCTTTCCTGTGTCCCCCACACTGTGACCAGGGCAATGCTTCCATAGGCTAGAATTCTCCAGGTCAGGTCTGTTCACTCTCCTTCAAACTCCACAGTTTTCTTAAATGACCTCACCTCTGCTTCCCTCCTTGGACTCTGTGTCCCTGAGAACAGTGGATCTGCTAAGAAGACTAAAGCACAAACTGCTTTGCTAACAACTGTTTGTGAGAAGAGGTAGCCTTTCAATGTAATGCAGTTTTTGTTGTTTGTTTGGTTGGTTTTTTGGGTTTTTTTTTGTTTGTTTGTTTGAGACAGTTTTTCTGTATAGTCCTAGCTGACCAAGTTGACCTCTGACTCACGGAGACCTGCCTGTCTCTGCCTTCTTAGTGCTGGGATTAAAGGCATAGGCTACTAACGCTCAGCAATGTAATGATTTTCCCCCCAATATACTTTTTGAAGATCTAGAACATATTATGGTGAAATAGTCACTGAAAGAAAAAAGAAAAAAAAAAAATCACACTGTGTGCCTATGGCCACCTCACCTTTGCTCATTTTCTTGTTTGTTATTTGGTTGAGCTCCTACACTTAGGGTCTGTTTCCTATGCATCTGTTATTCTCTACATCATAAAAAAAAATAGCAAAGCAGAAATTTTGATTTGCTTCAAAAACCCATACTTTAAGAAAAAACACTGTGTTTTAAAAATTAAAACACACCCGCAAAACAGTGTATCAAAGGTCATAGAAGCAAAGGAAAAGCTGGAGATTGATACAAGTCTACATGGCGTGGTGGCCTCAGAATCTGCAGCAGCGCACTGGGCACTTACAGAGTCCTCCCCCTACAGGTAACCTGCCCAGTTCTCATTCCTCTTGACCCACTTGATAAGGAAGGAACTGAGGCAGGGGGTGAGCTGCCCAAGACACAACAGCTGTCTAGCAGTAGGCTAGGGCTGCTCAGAAGCCGCTGACGTGAGAAAAGTGCAGTCAAAAGTTCTTTGTTATGGCACCATGTGGGAAGAGAGCAAGTGCTCACGCAAGGGACACAGCACGCCCACTCAGGCTGTGTCTGGGCACGTAGGATCTTTCATCTCAGTGAAACTCTTCTTGAGTCACAGGAACTCAGTTACTCAGGAGGCTTGGCACGAGTCCACAGGCCTGGTGTTCAGAGAGCCGTGTGAAGCTCCAACTGAGGTATGACAAGTGGCATTTACCTCTCTGGCACAGAGGGTCCAAAAATTCTTGCAACCCATTTGGAATGTTTCTGACGACATCACAGGAATAGCCGTCTTCTGGCAAAAGAAAAGGCAGCTGCAGGTCAGGATCCTCCTCCAACTGCACATCCCTGCCGTCACTGCGTGCAAGCTCATCAGCGGTGTTCTCAGCAACAGCCACGACATTTTCTATGAGATCCTGCAGAACAAGACATGCTTGCTGACGAGCAGCACTGTTAACTCACAATGTCACCTCAGGAGCACAGGGCGTGTGACACTGGCTTCATGTGACACAACACTTAACAACAGAACAAGAGGTTGATTAACTCCCAATGACTTATGGCTTCAAAACTTTGTTTTACCACAAGATTTTCTTCTTTTTTTCCAAAGCAGTTGCTTTACTTGTACGATTAGTTTTTGTTTGTTTCTTTGAGACAGGGTTTCTCTGTGTAGCCCTGGCTATCCTGAAGTCGCCTTGTAGATGGGGCTGGCCTTGAACTCACAAGTAATCTGCCTGCCTCTGCCTCCCTAAGTTCTGGGATTAAAGGCAATTTGTACAACTCTTTAACACATTGTTAGTAAGTTGTAAATACTCATTGTTTTTATAGAATATGCAATACTATAGAGAAAGCCTCACAAAATGAATATGAGAAAATAACAACACCACCAACAAAAAAAAACCCCACATGGTAAAATATCTATGCTTGGAAGTTTATCAATTAGAACTGAATTGGGGTCTATTAATGATTTCTATTACAAAACAATTACTAACATTCTGTCCCTCCCTCCCTACCTCCCTCCCTCCCTCTCCCTCTCTCTCTCTCACGGTGGAGGATGGCAAAAAAGAAAACAAACATGCACAGCTCACACCTTAATTCTGACTCATGAAAATGAAGGTCCTATGACTTCCATTTAGGGAACAGAACAGCCCTCACAATCAGCACTGGGCTCTGCCACCACCTTCCTTTTCCACACAGGGAACAACCGTCTAAGCTTATGTCATGGAGAGTTGTGTTCACTCTTGAAATTAAACAGGTAGAAGTACTGCTTGTGTTCTGCACACGGCTCCTCCCAGTGTTTCATTATATTCACCCATACTCCCTCAATTAGCACAATCTTCTTGCACAGCTGGCTCCGGTGGTAGACTGAGTCTGAATCTGAAGCATCCTCCTAAAAGCTTGTGTGCTGACATCACGGCCTGCTGCCCTATGAGTGCTGACATCACGGCCTGCTGCCCTATGAGTGCTGACATCACGGCCTGCTGCCCTATGAGTGCTGACATCACGGCCTGCTGCCCTATGAGTGCTGACATCACGGCCTGCTGCCCTATGTGTGCTGACATCACGGCCTGCTGCCCTATGAGTGCTGACATCACGGCCTGCTGCCCTGTGTGTGCTGACATCACGGCCTGCTGCCCTATGTGTGCTGACATCACGGCCTGCTGCCCTATGTGTGCTGACATCACGGCCTGCTGCCCTATGTGTGCTGACATCACGGCCTGCTGCCCTATGTGTGCTGACTGACATCAGGACCTGCTGCTGAGGCTTTGAGGAATGAGTAGATCAAAGGGCTCTTGTCTTCTTCAATGGATTAATCACTGGTGAATTCAAATTTTGAATAGGCAGTCACAAGGCAAAGAAATAGGGAAAACTGGGTCTAATTAGAAAAAAGTCCCTGGGAAGTCTATCTTTAAAGATTCTATCTTGCCATGGCCCCTTCTCTTCTTTGAACTGCCCCACCCCCGAGTCCATATATACTTGCCCCATATAGAGAGGGTAAGAACAGGCCAAAGAAATGGTTCCACCCGTGAACATAAGTGGGGCTACTTACAGGACACAGGCAACCTAGAGCAGCTGTGCCAGCAGAAAAGAATGACCCACGCCTGCTCATCTGTGAAGACAAGCAGCCCTGGGCACCCTCCCACATTCCACCGCAGAGCATTAGTCAGCTCAATCCTGTGTCTTGAAGGCCTACTGTGAGTAATCAGTTGCTCTGATTTTAAGATGGCAACACTACATCATGAGCAAAGGACAGAGTGCTACAGTTTCTGTCTCCTGGCTGCAGGAAGGAAGCAGCTCTCCTCCACAGCATCTTCTTTGCAATGGCGTCTGCCTGCCTCATGAAACCAGTTGATTGTGGTCTGAAACTCAGAAACCTCAAGTCCACATCTTTCCTCTTGTAACCTGTTGCTCAGGTATTAACTTACAATGGTGGAATCTGCAGCACAGCGCTCTTTCTCTTTTTGTATATACATGCATGTGTGCATGTGCTGATGAGGTAGACAGCATGAATGGGTCCTTGTTACAGAGAGAGATCCTGTTCCCACAGTTCTGGACTCTCTTCTGGATGAGATTCTGCAACTGCCACAGACACTGCTCAATGAAGCCCAGAAGCTCTATCTAGTACAGGCTCGTGCTGCTGCCAACGGCAGGAGTGCTTATATGCATACGAAAAGCAACCGTGTAGCTTCAGCAGCAGCTCTGGCTCCCTGGTCCTCAGGGACGGTGCTATGAACTTCAGCTCAACTTTCTTTCCTCCAGGCTTTGCAAAGACTTCCCAGGAAGTAACCCTGAGTTAAATTACGCCCCACTTAGAGTGCTCACACAGCATCTGTCTGTACTCTGTGCCAACTAGCTGAGGCTTCAGAGTGAAATGATCTAGTTTTAGTAAATTAACTTGCTGACACATTACTGAGCAAGTTTTCCTTTTCTTCATCCCAATTTTCCTGTGCAGACACACACATACTTTGTGGTAGCATGGAAATATTCACTTACCGTAGGAATAAAAGGCTCATCGGGTGCACAGTGGTAATTTTGTAATAAGGCTTGAAGTTGCAGAGAATTTAACTTAAAGCATGTGCTGTTTATGTTTGGAATGTCATCCGGTGCATACTTATCCATCGTAAGCAAAGTAGTAGCCTATTTAAAAGAACAAATATTATGAAGTAGCATTAGAAATGTTTTTCTTTGAGAAATATCCTTTGAAAAACTGAGAGTGAAGCTTAAAGAACTCACACTCAGCATCGTATGTGAAGCCCTGGGTTCAAAACCCCAGAACCACAAAACAAAATGAACAACAAAAAAAAATCCTTTGTAACAGTTGTAAAGCTGATAACTTGCTAATCTGTTTTTAAAATGCAGGATGCTTCTAAAGAGCATTAACATTTAGCTACAAGCATACTTTTGTAGCCTCTTGGGCTCACTTTACTTTTTGTGTTTTAATATAATTTGATTCAATCATCAATGTTTATATTTATAGTGTGCTTTCGAAAGCTTGAGTTTATATAGCAATCCAGATGACGAATTACAGGAATTGGATACTTTTGCTGATATGAATTTTGATCAAAGTTGACAGCTAACCAGCTTCTTAGAATTCTAAATATCTTTAGAGGAGATGAAGGCTAAAACATAAGTTAATGAATACATTTTTTAAAGTTTTTAATTGTTGTAAGTTTTGAGGCTGCATGTAACTCATTTCCTTAATTGTAAATACCAGTTCCTATACTTTGGTATCTGAAGCTTTCCCTGAGAGCTGGTAAGTAGTAGGCTATGACTTACCATCTAAACAGCTAATTAACTGCCCATTTTAAATCATTTATGCTTCAGCATATGGCTTTCTAAAATATGTCTTGCTGATTTCACCAAACAGAACACTTCAGTGATGTTTGTATCCCACTGTTTACACATCTTCTTATAAGGTAAACAATGTCCTTGAGAGTCTGATGCTGGATGCCTGAGTACTACAGAGCAGGGACCTTGTGCATACGCAGTTGGTTAGATGGAGGATAGCTTTATCGGTGCCCTTGTGCTAAGACATTTAGTTTCAGCTGCTTTGTCACGGCAGCCCAGATGCTACCACAGCACTGCTTGACTATATGCAAATGAGAAAAACATTGGCTTTATCAACTCAAGTTCTTTCCCATCATAAAGATCTAGAAACCACCACAACAATTAGCAGGGAAGAGGGCGAAGCAGGCGGAACAGGGCACAGCCCCCACACGCACCTGCACAATCCTGCTCAGGTGGCAGTCAGCTGCCAGCTCCAGCCCCTGCTTCTCTGCCCAGGCTTCAATATGGCCCAGCTGCTGGCGGATAATGGCTCCCCAGTAGTGGGAGCAGAGGCCTGAGTCGGGGTCGGTCACCAGTCTGTTGAACAGCCACATGTTGATGAAGTGAAAGAGCTGAGAGAAGAGCTGGATGGTCAGGGCAGCATTGACCCTGCAGCGCCGCAGCAAGGACATGGCTCCTGTGAGCGTGTGCAGCACGTCGTCTGTGCAGGACACAGGGTAAAGCATCAGGGACACGTGTCACTGCAGCACCTTCTGTGTTATGCCACGTGGACAAAGGCAGTCACGGCAATTAACAAATGCTGTCAAACCAGTTATAGGTGCTGAATTCAAACAGAAAGCGGGCATGTGGTCTTAAACCATACCATTACTAAGTAACCACAACTCACACATAAATTTACCTACAAAGTCTTGTAAAGAAGTATAACTAACATAGCAAAGCAGAAGTGAAAATTATTCATAAATCTAACAAACAATTCCTTAGAAGTCATTTAAAAGACTGCCAAATCCAACAAGACCTTTGTTTAAGAAGCAGCCCTGGCTCCACTGTTAAGAGCACTTGCTGCTCTTCCAGAGGACTCAAGTTTGTTTCCCAGCTGCTTGTACTCCAATTCTAGGGTCTCTGATGCCCTCTTCTGGCCTCTTGGGGCACTGGCACCCACAGCATACACTCACACAGACTCCTAGCAATGTATTCAACATAAAGATAAACAGAAGGGCTGGAAAGGGGGCTCAGAGGTTAAGAGCACTCACTGCACCTGCACAAACCCAGGTTCAGTTCCCAGCGTGGCGCAAGAGGCATCTACAGCTAGCTCCAGGGATTCTCATCACCTCTTCTGGCCTCTGTGGGTACTAGACACACTATCCATGTAGTGAAAACTCATAAACATAAAAAAAAAAAAAATTAAAATATAAGCTCTTAGTAGAGAGGCACAGCAGAGGCTTGTTTAGGCCTACAGCCTAGACAGAGGTCAGTGGCACCAAAAAAACAGACAAAACTAGGAACTAAAGGGACGGCTCAGTGGTTAAGAGCACTGGCTGCTCTTCCAGAGGACCCGAGTTCAATCCCCAGCACCCACATGGTGGTTTCAAAACTGTCTGTAATTCTGGCCCCAAAGGATTTTACACCCTCTCCTGGCCTCTGTGGCTAACATATGGTATACAGACATATATACATGGAAAACACATAGGCACACACTTAAAATAAAAATAAAGTTTTTTTAAAAATTTAAAATAAGAAAGAAAGAAAGAAAGAAAGAAAGAAGAAAAAAAGAAAAAAGAAATAAGAAAGAAAGAAAGAAAGAAAGAAAGAAAGAAAGAAAGAAAGACAGACCAAGTTAAATGTTAGGGAGGCACACAAGACCCTGACCTATTTTTGGTCTTTGCAGATTGTTCTCCTCAGGATCATCCAGAAAGGCTGGCATGTAGTTATTAAGTTCTGACTGAAGACAGTGAACCAAGTACCTGAAAATACATAAACAGTTTTAATAAACTTAGCAAGTCGTACAACACCGATCACTACTGGAGACATTCTGTATTCTTTAAGAATATACTTTCCACTGAAAATAACAAGAATTGTACTCTGGAACCCTCGACACAGTGCCAGAGTGCAGTGCTCTCAGTCAACACATCCTCCTGTGCTTCTTGTTAAGCATCTTCAATTAAGGTCAGTAAAAATCTTTACTGTTAATTTTGAAAGCAGAACATGAAGCAGATTAATTAATTCTTTCCAGAATGTGCTTCTTACTTAAATGCCATCTGAACCAAGTGTGCTAAAACGTCCTGGGCATCTAGTGTGATCCGACTAAGGTCACGGTCCTGCTTGATGAAGTTGAGGAGTTCAGATGCATTTGCCATCCAGAAAGCAAGCGCCCCTGCAATGTTCTTTTGTTTCTGTGGACAGAAAACATTTCCATAACAATAAAAGACATTAGAAAAATTAGAAATAAACAGGAATGTTCCTGAAAAGCTGCAGATAGACCAGTACCTCCCCATCTTCACCAGGTATTTACCACAGATACCAGATACTTGCAAAGAAATTTAGGTCCATGCAGAGCAACGGGAAGCAAATAACCACTGCATGCCTCAGGATTCGTGTCATGGACATGTTGGCCTAATCAGATGTAATTTGCAGAATCAGTAGAGAATGGAGAGACTGTGTATCATAAAACCAAACTGTAGACTGTGCATTATCTGGTAATCTGTGTGTCATACACATACATATCCATGGTTACCCACAGCCACCCTGATACTTGTAGTCACTGGCTTGGACACCATGCAACTCAGTATCAAGTACTGATCTATCAAGTCCTCTCCCGACCACATTTGCAGGCCAGGCAACCTCAGATGAGATCCAAAGAATAGGAACCAAGGATAAATAATAGAGAAGAAACAGAACTTCTGCCATTTCATATCCACACTGAAGTGCATTAAGCAGAAATTATGAAATGCTGAATAAAGTTGCACAGTCAAAAAGGATTTTAGTACTGCATGTTTCAGTTGCTGAATGAGGGTTATGAGCTGCTCAGTCCAGCGTTTGCAGGATCGTGTTGTAATGGAAGCAGCATGAGAAACTCAGCTAAGCCAGCACAGCTGGGTCAGGCCCAGCAGCACGTCCTACCTGATCAACCTGGTCTACTTCCTGGAGAAAAACAGACGAGGGGAAACCAAGCAGAACAAGAGAAAGAAACTTGTAAACAATCATGATAGTTAAAGAAATCAAAACACTGACATGAAGGTACGACATGAGGTACAACACTTAGTTATTCCCAAATTATTTGACATAAAGGGTTAATTTCATGTTCTTACCATTGGCACAACAACTGAATTTTATAGTTTATAAAGATGATGTCATAAATAAAACACAAATGAATATACTGGTCTCTTTAAAAGACAGGCAGAGGAAGGACTTCCGAACACTTTAAAACAATACTGTGAGCTGACCACATAAAGGGAAAGGAGTCCATTCCCCTGAATTATGAGAACAAGAGTGAAAAGACCAATAGAAATGATCAAAATAAAAGCGGACAATTTTAAAAGTGCATAAAGAATCGTATCACAGCTATACTGAAGGGAATAATGTTAACAGTAGAATCTAAATCGCTATTTACTGTGGTAATGCTTTTCTGCCACCCATGAACGCTCCAAGTTTATTATAGTGGACCTACTCTCAAGTTTAAAAGCCTTTTCTAGGCAATAGTCAAAGTCCTCATGGGCAGACAGCAGTGAGGACAGGTTCTCAAAGACAGTGTGGTGAAAAAGCATCACAGTCTAGAACAGGTGTCCACGTCCACATGGCCAGAGGCGGACGATGACTCTGAATGACAATGACAAGCACACTTAGGGTTGCTCACACACTAAGTGACGGCACCACAACAGTAAGTGCAGGGTGGAACGGCCTTCCCTTTGCACCTACTCTTAGCTTGAACAAGCCCATTAAACTCCTACTGCACCAACCACTCAAATGTGAAAGAAATACTTGTGGAAAACCTTTGGCTTTTAAAAACAGTAACAACTCTGAAATTATTAAAAGACTGTCTTGGTTTCCCTAAAATTATACTGCCAGTATCTTTTTTTTTTTTTTTTAAATGACCAAACTATTTAACAAATTATTTAACAGTGCATTTTTGGTTTCTTAGCTGAGTAAAGGTACTGGTAAGTTCAGAAAACTTCTTAAAATCTGTAAATTTACTTATAATCTTTACAATTAAATCCTCAAAATTACCTGTAAATATAAAAAAAAATATAGAGAAAGTAGCTGTGCCAATTATATCAACTGTAGACTCTGAGTAGGCGCGCGTGCGCGCACGTGTGCGCACACACACACACCCAACACCTCAGCAGGCTCAGTAAAAGCAAGTGCCTCGCACAACCACTAAAAGTCTGCAACATGGCACCAGAGCCTGATCTTCTTTGCACTGGAGAGACATTCTCAAAGCAGAGCCACACACTCCACAGCGCAGGCGATTACACACTGCGTGAGTTTCATTTCAATAAATTAAGAAAAAAATTAAAAATTACCATCAAAAAGAAAAAAATTTAAAATTACCATCATCTCAGCACTTTCTCACACTTAGTGTACTTTTAAGAGTATTCCTTGTGATTATTGTGTTATAACATATGTAGTTTATCATCATTTACTCTACAATTTACAGAGAAAAAAAGTTTTTTAAAAGTTTTTTTTCTTCTTTTTCAACTTTAAAACCTATGCATGTTATCTAGAGGCACACTGGTAAGAGGCCAGCGCGGCCCCTCAGGCTGAGGGCGCACTCACCTGGATGACACCTTCCATCATGCTCACCATCTTGTTGACGACAGCGATGGCCTTGTGCGTGCGCTCTGCGGGGCTGAGGTCGGGCCTGTGCTGGCCGGACAATACATACCGGCAAGCCATGTAGAGCACATATGTAGGTGACAACTTAAAATGAACTGTAGAGCTATTGGTATAGTTTATAATGGCAGATAAAAAAGAATCTTCAGCTGTAGAAAGATTTTAGAAAAGAAGAAAAATGAGCAAGTATGAAAGTCATCTGAAACAAAACAAAACAAAACAAGAACTCACGACTGGCAGAATCTAGAGTTACTTACAACTCTCCCTGAATTCAATACTTGCAGGCAGTATTAGCTCAGGCCCAGGAGCATCCTGAGTTCTGTAAGAAAAAGCTGACATCACTTCAACTGCCTTAAAATACGGTCAGTAGCTAACAATGTCACTACTTATGCCTGTGTACATTTCTAAAACTAATTCATGTCCACACGGAGTTTTGAAGTGTAGCATAGCAAACAGGACAGTCTCTAAGCCTCTTCTGCTACCTAGTCCAACATTCAGATGAGTGGACGCAAGGTTGACTCTCTGAGGTACAGACTTCTGTCGTTAGGGCAGACGCGCGACACACAAGTCTGGATTATTAATGAGCACAGCATGCTGAAGACAAGGACCTCCAGCACCCAGCTCAGGTAACAGTGAGACAACCCTGCTGGGAGATAAGAGAGGCTAAGCCACAGTGAGCTGGAGACTAAGGCTTTACAAATGGAAAAAAGCATTTCCTAAGAGGTGGACATCACTGCATCGCTCTCTACAGACAGAGATTTAAACAAGTGCTGGGAACGGAAATGGGGTCTTTTGCAAGAAAGACAAGTGGTCCTAACCATCGAGCACGTCTCTAGCCCCTTGAGTGCTGCCTGAGATCATGCAGCATGCCCCCTTTCAAGGCTCACAATGAAGCATGCCTTTAAAAACATCACTCTATGTGCTCATTTACCCTTAAGGTTAAGTAAATTCCAGGCACTTTTTAGCACTTTGTCTAATACCATACAAATAAGGACTATCAAAAATTTAAACAATTAGAAACATTTTAAGAGCTAGCTGCATTCTGTGCTACTGTTTACATATTTCTAGGTATTTTGGAACAAATACACTACAAGGCTAAGGATGCTTCTATTTCTGTGATGGAGCTCTCCAAACAGATGCCTCAGCACCCAGTGCTGAGGGGACAAGGCTGAACACTGTTTTGCTGTATTTCTCCTCAGCTGCAAACCTGTGCACATGCCTGTGTGTATCTAACAGGCTGGATACACTTCATGCTGTAACTATGACCAAAAAGCACTTAGAAGTTACCACTATGCACTTACTAAAGTGGTCAAAATAAATTATTACAGGGGTTGGAGAGATGGCTCAGAGGTTAAGAGCACTGGCTGTTCTTCCAAAGGTTCTGAGTTCAATTCCCAGCAACCACATGGTGGCTCACAACCATCTATAATGAGATCTTCTGACCTGCAGGTGTACACGCAGGCAGAACACTGTATTCATAACAAATAAATAAATCTTAAAAAAATATTTGTTTAAAAAATAAATAAATTATTACAAATCCAGCCAGGTGTGGTAGCACACGCCTTTAATCCCAACACTCAGGGAGGCAGAGGCAGGCAGATCACTGTGAGTTCGAGGCCAGCCTGGTATACATAGTGAGTTCCAGGGCAGTCAAGGCTACACAGAGAAACCCTGTCTTAAAAAAAAAAATTATAAATCCATTGTAGCTCCCTTTGTCTTATGGCTAATGTCAAACTCAAATACTCTTTCCTCTTGATATATCATTAGGACCATAATTATTCTACCTTAGTTTGGTACTAAATAAACAGACAAATAACCTTGGTTAATATTTCATCTTTATCAGTTTAGCTCAACTTTAGCCGAGATGATCAGGGGTAATTTCTAAAGTTAGAGTGTTAGCGCACGCACAAGCCTAGGAGCACGTGTTCTCCCCTCTGAACACTTCACTGTGAATCCCAGTGACTTACAACACATTAGGAACAGTAAGCTAGGTCCCAACTTAAGCTGAGATGGAACAGCAACACAGGTCAGGGTTCCGGAGCAGAACTCCTTGCTAATGGCACTACAGCGAGCATCGTGGTCTTTAACATTATTTCATTCCACTGAGCACAGGCCGAGGGTAATAAACTGCTGAACCATTGGCCCACTCATTAATAAGTTAATACAAGTAACCAAATAATTTTGTTTGGAAATATAAGAGGATACTTTGGACTAGATTTCTAATAATTTAAGGACCAGCTAACTGAAAAAAATTTTCTCCAATAACAAATAGTTCCCTTATCTCGTTCTCACCTTTGCCAACCATGAATAGATGAATAAAAAGAATACTAAGGGACTGAAAAATTGCTAAATAGTCAAGAGAGATTCTTGCACAACCCTGAGGACCAGAGTCTGGATCCCAGCACTCACATAACATACATATGTAAACACATACAAACACACATATCTAAAGAAAAAAGAACACAATGTAAGTTAAAGTAAAAAAAAAAAAAAAAAAAAAAAACCTATTATCATTTTAAAAGCAAAATTACTTCTATTAAATTATATTAGTCCAAGTTTATTCTAGTCTATAATTTAACAATTTGAGTTTAACTTAAAATTTAGGAATACTTTAAATTCATGATTATTTCAATATGGATCTTATACTAAGTGGGGTTTATTGTTGTTGTTTGGTTGGTTGGTTGGTTTTCTTTTTTGAGACAGAGTCTCACCATAAAGCTTTGGCTGGCCTCAAACTCTTCAACTCAGAGATCTGCCTTCACTTGCAATTCAAGGTGTGCACTCTGGTGCCTGGCTGGCTGGCAGCTTCACTCCCCCTCTCCCTCAGACAGGGTTTCTCTTCGTAGCCCTGATTCTCCTGGAACTCATTCTGTTGACCAGGCTGTCTTTAAACTCAAAGACCTGCCTGCCTCTGCCTCACGAGGGCTGGGATTAAAGGTGTGCACCACCACCACCACCACCACCCCAGCCACCTTCAAATTTTTAAATGAATAAACTTGGATAAACTGTGTAAATTATTCATTTCATCGTTTTAACACATTTAGCAAAGATTTCTATTAACCAAAAAAAGGAAAAAACTGTTGGTGACGATTAAAAAAATAATCACTACCATCACTCGAAAGGATGTTTATATTTGCCTAGAATTTTCATTTTAAGCATTATTTCCTAAACCACTCAGATTCTATACTACACCAATTATATTAAACACTGCTAATTTCAACACAGACACTGTGAAAACTGTAGTAGGAATTAGAAGAAAGGCTTATGTTTCCATCCTGCCTTAATATCAACAAACAACACACTTAGTGTAAAGAAAACTTTTAGTATTTGCAAAACGCATTAGGCCTACCTTGCAAAAAGAAACTGCCAAAATTTTTCTTATAGAAAATAATTTTTATTAGCCAATAATTTTAAAATAGCCACAGCTATTTGAATATAACAAGAACAATTACGTGGTGTGCATGTGATCTCTCCTCCTTCGGCTTAGATCCGTGGCCATACTTCACCACCACCGTGCAGACACACCTATGCTCACTACAATACCAACTCATGCTGGATGGAGACGCACATGCCTTTAGCCCTAGGCCCTGGGGAGGAGAGGAGGAGGATGTCTGTGAGTTCAAGGCCAGCCTGGCTCGCATGCTGCGGTCCACCGCCTGGGTTATACAGCAAGGCCCAACTCAAACACATAAAGCACAAGGAAAGCCAGCCCCAGCTCACCACTTCACCATGGCAGACACCATGACCTATCACTCATCACTCTACACCACCTAAGACACACACAGACACAGAAAGAGAACCACATCTTATAACATCTAACAATCACACAACAAAAATCAAAAACTACATAAACAGTCAAAAACCCACAAGAAAAATAACCTGATATTTGCTGATAACTACATATCTCATCATTGGATTGAAGTTATTAATACTCTTGCTATACACAATGCCCTCTGATGAGGGCAGTAAAATAATAATGAGTTCTTAAGGCCAAGCAACTGTAACCCTAGGCGAGTCACCTGCCAACCACCTGGTCTCTGACAAAAACAGAAGGAATGCCTTCTTCCACACCCTCAAACAGGCCAATATTCTCAACTCTCTGCCAGCTACACGGTTCATTCGGCATTTTCACCTCCCTGTCTGTGGCCTCTAGGGCTCTCAGTACTATGGTGTTGCTTAACACTGAGCATGTGAGGAACAGCCTGCTACAGCACTTCAAACAATTTCAGACATCACATGATAAGGAATCCTGATTTATTAAGGAAACGTATTAAAAAGCATAAAAGGAAACAGAAAGCAGAAAAGCTACATGTCATAAGAAACGAAGCAACAATATAGGGAAACTAATTCATCCTCTACTCAACAGGGAGACATACCATATCAGTCTCTCCAAAATCTTATTTTTAATTTACATATTTTTAATTTCTTCTAGAAACGAATGCCATAGCTCATTCCCTCTACAAAGGGATAGCATACCAAAAGGTCATCAGAACTCCTTTTCTCCGCATGCTGCACAATGTGGCCTTAGAAGAACAAGTGTCACTCATCATGCCTGTATCAACATGGCGACACGGACAAGCAAGGAACACAATTACGAAACACTCACTTGTTTCTTCTTCAACTCAGTAACATAAAAATAAGTCATAAAAGCCCAGTGAAATTCCGGCTAACTCTTTGAACTCAGGAGTCATTGTCCCAAAACCCTCCCCAGGAGTGCTCACATCTCTCACAGTCAGTCAAGGTGAGTTACCTGCTTTCTCTTCGGCGGTAATCCTGCTCCTGGTCGAGTCGGATCATTGGCTTCACCATCCCTCGCTCAGCTGTGCTGGAGGCAGAGGGCACCCTGTCACTGTCCAGTCGAGTAGCACTCTGTACCAAGGGAAGCCACAGTGTGTTAGGATGCCACACACACCAGCCAACTAAACTTTACACTTAGCACTGCAGCAGAAATCTCATGTGGGGCTGCCAAGCAGGCCACAAACCAGGCAACAGCCAAAAACACCCAGGACACTGAGGCAGCGTGGACAACACAACCATTTTGATTCCCAAAGAGCAAGGACTAAACATTAGCGACAAAATTACTCTGAAAGATTATTTCCCAAAGTTATACTCACAAAATAAAAGTGGCCAACAAGATGGCACTCTAGGAGGCTTCAAAACTTTTTTAAAAATAAGCTTATAAACGGTGAGCAATGGCAATGAAATAAATTAAGACATTTATGTGCTCATATACTAAAGAATTGTTTTTAAGTGACATAAAAAAAACTGCTCACGAAGTAACAGTATAATGTAGTACACAAAGGTGTGTGACATGTGACATGTGAGTGAAGACACAGGCGCACATACCTTCCTATGATCTAAGCGCTCTGGAAAGGGTCCAGCAATTTTAATAATGCTAATATTACTGTACACTATGTATGGTATGAGTGTTCACTTTCCCTGTTTACCAAGCTATCTTGGTACACATTGCTGTGAGAAAAGCTCTGCTTGCCTCTCAAGTACTCTTTCATCTGTATGAGCCAAAATTCTGTTGTAGCGCAGCACTATTCAAAGGACTAGAGGCACAGGAGTAATTCACGAAGCAGCAGCACTCCTGTGTTGAGAGCTTACAGGCCACAGCATCAATTAGCAAGCACAGGCACCAGGTAGTAAAAACAGCTACACAAAAGCATTACATGGAGTAGTGTGACTGGATGCTGCTCAACATGACCTCATTAGGAGGTCGGGCTAGGACAAGAAGGGATCAAGCATGTGGAAACAAAGAGTAAGACCAAGTACAAGGTAAAAAGAGCCTCAGATGAGAGAAGTGGGGCATACAAGAACAGAGTGTGAAGGGGAGGGGACAGACACACTTACAGCCCTGCTGGAGGGAGGGAGGCCATGATATTAGGAGCTGGGTGAAGGCTTTGCCGCAGAGCTCCAGCAGAATCAAACACGTGCCTCGAGTGTTCAAGAGCGATGGCAACCAGCACGGGCTGACCACACACCTGGGAGGAGCTGCTGCTCACAAAAAAGCGAAGAGCAAGTCAGAGGCATGTGAACACTTCACAGCCAGAGAAACAGAACATGGCAGCCCCCACGCAGGAGCTGTGCAAAGGAAAGGAATCAAAGGCAGCTTCAGCTGGGCAAAGCCATGATACGTGGTATAACTTACTGAAGATGATGAGAAAGAATTAAGTTTAAGGAAAAAGAAAAGCCAGGCTTAATTCACCCATCAGACACCCAACAGAAATTTCAGTCAAGCCTCTGAGGATTTCTGTTTGGAGAAACTAGGGTCAAAGGCACATGTTAAGAGACTGTGGACAACAAAAATAATGTAATCTGAGGCAACATGGCAAGGTCACCAAGGAAACAGCATAAATACAGAAGGCAGGGCCGAGAGCTGACAGCTGAGCTCTCCAGTTATCAGAAGGTAAGTAAGTGTATCTGAGAAAGGCACCAACAGTCCACTCGGAAACAGCTGCCAAGCCAGGACTTGGGGATAGACACAGCTGCCCTGGAAGGAGCAGCGTGAGTGTCAGACAAGGTTATAACGACACTTCGTAGTGAGAGTACAGAAGACACAGTAGGGCCACACACCTTAGAACACGCGGACAGCGGCTTCAGGCCACTGTCTTCAAGAGACGACGATGAGAACTGGAGGAGCAGAATGGGTCAGTCACAGGAGCAGCACAGTGCGCTAGACCGGGAGACCCCAGTGTGACGGCACAGACTTTAACCCCAGTACAAGAGGCAGCAGGATTCTGTAAGTTTAAGGCCAGGCTTGTCTACAAAGTAAGCCCAGGACAGCCAAGGATACACAGAGAAACCCTTTCCCGAAAAACAAAACAAAACAAAAAGTCCTGTGTCATATTTTGATACTGATGAGAATGTTCCAAACTTGATCACGATCTCAGAAAACAAACAACACAAAAAAACAATAACGGAAATGCATCTCAAGAAGGCCTTTTCCCTTTAAATCTGGCTCTGATGTGCTTCAATCAATAAAGACAGGAAAAGAAAAAAAGAAAAAAAAATGGCGCTATACCAGCCCTGAGCCTAACTTATAGATCACCTGCAAGTTCACAGTCCTATGGAGACCACCTGACTGCAAGTTCACAGTCCTATGGAGACCACCTGACTGCAAGTTCACAGTCCTATGGAGACCACCTGACTACAAGTTCACGGTCCTATGGAGACCACCTGACTGCAAGTTCATGGTCCTATGGAGACCACCTGACTGTAGGTTCTGTCTGCTCTCCATCAAGAGTCCTCTGGAAAGAAGCCCAAACAGCACAGAGAGCAGGGTAGGTGGTCCCAGGAGTGTGTCCACTGACTCACCTGCTAACTGACTACACTCACATGAGGAACAACAAGCCAACTAGTAAACCGAAACCAGATGGCACAATTATCAACAAATGAAGGAGCTGCTCTTTTAGCTCACCAAGTTTTGCAGTGGTTGAAATCCAGGAGCAGATTAACGCAAAGAGAGAAATGACTTTTCTATACAGCTCATTGTCAGAGAAAGTGAGCAACCCAATGGAGAGCTACTGCATGTATCAAGGGAGTAAAGGAGAAAAAGCACATGATCCTCAGCATGATTCGGACAATAAGGTTAGTTACACACACACAGCAGCAGCACAGGCAGCACACATACTCCATATGAATGACCTCAGGGCGAGAGGAGCCGCTGGCTACTTTCATGTACGTGCCACTGCCTCACCAGACACAGCAGAGCAGACAGAGCCTACTGTCAACTGTCTTTACAAAGCATCTTCTGATGTCGGGTGCCCTATCACATCAAACCCACAAGATGATCAGGTCATGAATCTGGAACTACCTACCCTGCTTGCTGGCAATGCTGTCCCACTGTGAATATCTCCTCCCAAATCAAAAGTTGTCTCCTGGACGGCTCTATTGAGATGAAAAAGAAGCATAAAAATTAAACTTCAATTGACAAGTTAGTACTCCTAACACAGCAAGAACAGATGAGTATTCCATTGTACAAAGATCACTAATAAATTCATTTACTTTGACACATAGACTTTAAAAGAAAAGACAGTAAATATGTGAAATTTTCTTATTAGGAGGTATATCAAACACTCTCATGATCCTGTTTTTAAAACAATATATTAATAACAAAAATCTGGGGCTGAAGAGACGGCTCCATGATTAAGAGCGCCTGGGGCTCCTGCAGAGGTCCTGAGCTCAGCTCCCAACACCCACACAGTGGCTCCTCTGTAACTCCAGTCTCAGGGGGTCTAACACTCTCCCAACACCCACTCAGAGGCTCCTCTGTAACCCCAGTCTCAGGGGGTCTAACACTCTCCCAACACCCACACAGTGGCTCCTCTGTAACCCCAGTTTCAGGGGGTCTAACATTCTCTTTTGGTCTCTGTGGGCATCAGGCGCACACATGGTGTTTATTCATTCATGTAGGCAACACACACACATAAAATAATAAAAAATTTTAAAATACTACAAACAAAACTACATTTTCAATAGGAATTAAGCAGAGGCTTATTTGTGTTCTTTGGCACAAATAGAATAAACACAACACATTGGTCCCAACCTAAGGGGGAGGAGCCTGACGATGCCGCCTGTGGGCCAACAGGAACAAGACAATGGCGTCCTGTCCTAACCTGAGAACTACATGCTTTAATGCTAAAGATGGACTGAAACAAGGAAGCAATTTTTTATTAGAAACTCCCCTATATAATTTTCAAAATAAAATAAAGTACTTTACGGCGTAAAGCAGTACCATGCTCTGAATGAATAACTTGTAAGAAGTTGAAATTTTTTTACTAAAGACTAAAAAAAAAGACTAAATCATCATTAACTTTCTACATCAGTTTAGGGACTTGAGGGATGTGTGAGGATAACTGATGTGTGAATTTTCTACATTATCCATCGAGCAGCTCTATGGTGTTACTGTGCTCTGAACACTGAGAAAGGTATGACTCTTAGAGCCAAAGGCTGTAACATGAGGCATCTGAGTCAGCATAAAGTCGCTTTGGACATGAGCTAGATTCCTGCTCACACATCCAAATACGTAAATTAAACAAAACAAAACAAAACCTGTAACTGCCCACATGCCCCGTCAAACATCAAACATATATCACTAAGTGTCCATATCAGAAAGAAAATGCTAACTCTGAACAGTAACACCCAGTCTAAAGTGCCAGGTCTGTGAAGACAACCAGTGGCACATTAAGTAGATGGGCCCCTGTGAGCTTGAGGCCAGCTTGGACTGCACAGTTTAGTTCCAGGCTAGCTGGGGCTACATGACCAGATCCCGTCTTTAAAAACAAAACAAGAAATCCAGCCCCTCCCCTCCCCCCACCACGGAGGAAGCGCAGTGTAGAACCCCCAACATGCTGGTTTATAGGTTAGCTTGTTTTTCTATTCTTTGAGCAGACGGTTACACTTCTGTGGACTTAGACGTTTGTTTTAAATAGCACAAAGAGTTATGCCATCTGTTTTTCGAAAATGGACTAACCTATAATTTCCAAATTTTATTAACCTTTAAAATAAATAATAAAGTAGCTAAACAGTGTATGTTTCAAGAGTATTACCAAAAGGAAAGTCACTCCACACACACACACACACACACACACACACACACGCCACATTAAGAAACTACACTGTGTGCTCATTTCAACAGCACATATTCGGAAAGTGGAACAATACAGAGAAGATTAGCGCGGCCCCTGCACAAGGATGACATGCAAATTCTAAAGTGTTCCATATTTTTTTGTTCAGGCAGCAAACTGTCCCTGTCATTTTCTCATTTTAGAAGCTGCTAACTTGCACTTCCTCTCTACTTAGGTAATTAATTTTATTTCTTCTCAAGTCTCTGATGGAGTTGAAGATCAGATAGTTTAGTTTTACAATTAACCTTAGTTCTTTAGCGGTTAAGACGTTTTTAGGTCTAGATAGATGTTTTTAAGTTGATAATGACAAGATACGATAGATATTGATTTACATTCAGAATTTTAGATGCACCAAGATATGAAAGATGTTTTCTTCAAGGCTGCCAAATATAAATAGCCAAACACTAAGAATGTAACATTTATATAACTCCTGGTTTTGTCATGGTTCTTCTTGCTGTAGGTTGTTTATTATAGATATGTGTAATAATATAAATGTATATGTAAAAAATATTTAATAATAAAAAGATTTCTTTTAAAAAAAAAAAAGCCAGCCAGTGGTGGCGCACTTGGGAGGCAGAGGCAGATGGATCTCAGTGAGTTCAAGGCCAGCCTGGTCTACAATATGAGTCCAGACAGCCAAGGCTACACAGAGAAACCCTGTCTCGAAAAACCAAAAAAGGAAGAAACAACATTGCAAGACCGTAAAACAACACTAGGTGGCACTCCAGTGTTCTGGGTGTTAAGTGGACTCTCCTTGTGTTCTAGGTGTTTTTTACAGAGTGAAGGAAGGAAAGATTTTTAAATACTGTTAATTATATAGAGTGATGTTCTAAAAAACAACAGACGAGCTTTAAAAGTAACTTTAAAACCAGTCAGAACACCAGACCTCAATTAAGTCAGAATGTTTCTACTTTTCTGCTCTAAAACCAATCAAAATTTATAATAAACTCCAAAATTCATAAACTGCATTTTGATCTTTAAAAAAAAATTACTTTACACAGGTGAGTGCTTTGCTTTTGTGTATTTAAATGCAGCACGTGTGTGTGGTGCCCACAGCAGTTGTGAGCTGCCTGATTCAGATGCTGGGAACAAGCCGGGTCCTCTGCAAGAACAGCAACTGTTCCGAAGCACTAAGTGGTATCCCCAGACAGAAGACACAGCACTGAGTGAAAGTGCCCACCTGCTGCCAGCACAACGTGAACTGGATGCACAGGACTCACAGGCAGGAGAGCAACCACTCCTGCGACATGTCCTCTCACCTCCAGAAAAGAGCGGGCACACAAAGATGCACATGCACGCACAGAGAAAAAAAAATTTTAAATAAACTAAAAATAAAAAGATAGTTCACATCTGATTGAAATTACTTGATAGCCCACACACTGTACAACCCTTCAGCTGATCTATCGCACTCACCCGGGTTTCTGTCTTGGGCCCTTGACCATCAGGCCTCCATCCACCGACCTCTTAGAGAGAACGTGGTCCTGGATGGGGTCCACAAACTTAAACACATGTGAGGAGCCAAACTGAACTTTCATGCCACTCTGCAGCATCGTGGTCTCCGAGATGCGCTGGCCATCCACGTAGGTCTCGGCATCCATACTTCTGGGTGTCACAGTGACCACTCCATCCATGTTGGTGACATCACAGTGATGAGGCTGGATTCCTGGACCAAACAACTATACAGGGAAGAAAAGACAGTTCCGCCATGGAGCGCACAGTGTTTAAAACTGCAGGTTCTGCTACCATAAATACAGTCTAACAAGCCCTACACTTTCCGCTTTCTTAAGTAGATTTCTCTCTAACAGTGTAAAAAAATACCAAAATAGTTGGGCATTTTTAACATCCACGACCTGTTCCACTGTTCCCATGACAGGGTTGGGAAGCAGGCCAAGTACGGTTTTAACTACTGGGTTAAAAACTAGTGAATCATGAATCAGAACTAAAAACCCAAACATTTTACTTCTATACAAAAACAAGAAGTAAAGAGTAAAGGTGATTTGGTCAAATTCAATGTCCAATTCTGACATTCCTTCTTCAAATTTTTTGTCACACTTTGTTTTAAGTTCTTAAGAAAGGTGCTCGGCTACTGCTGACTGCTAGGCACAGTGAGAGCGCCTTCTCTTTCTAACATAAGTGAACAGTACGGGAAGAATTTCTGTGGGTGCATTTTGGACACAAACATGTAATGTTGTCTCCACCCTAAAGCAGAGGAAAGCGACTCAGAAAAGATGAGTGACTTCCAGCTGAACACAAGCCTATCCTTTTCACTCACTCACTTGCGGAAGCTTCCTGATGGTGCTCACCAATCACTGACAGAAGGAACTACAGTAAAAGGCTTAGGCAGCAGACATCATCAAGTACCTGGATGGAATTGTCCTCAAACTTCTCTGTCCCAACTTCAGTCACACTTAATTGCAGGCGGTATAACTTCGGCTTGTCTCTGGAGTCAGAGCCATCTGTGAGAAGGAAGAGGAGGCGCAGAGCTCCAGGGAGAAGTCTAATGTTCCTATGTTGACCTTACTGAGCTTTACTTCTCAGGAACTGACTTCTCCAACTGAACTAGATACAGAAGCCAACCAGCTTCTGTTTGTACAAACTGTTGGGTGTCAGGAACCGCAACACCTTCTGATTACACGTTTTTCGTAGCACTCCCCTAGGTCTCCCCGTGACTGAGGATGGAGTTGTACTGCGAAGTCACCACCTCATCCCAGTGCCCTCGCAGGGCAGAAGCACCACGTCCTTACAGTTCACAGCACATCGCTGGAGTGACGGAACAGGGCTTTCACAGTGCAGCTGTCTAGTTCATGCAGAGCTCCTGAACCACAGGCCTAGGAGTAAGTCTCACATGATTCCAACATCAACCACTGAACAGAAATGCTAATGAAATGCTTAACTCCCTTGAAAGAACTGGGGTGAAAGGTAAAAAGAAAAAGCTGTTTTCATTCTTTAATTAGCTCTCTGAGAGCCTCACACATGTTTTGATGGTATTCACACCACACCTCCACCTCCTCCAGATTCACACCTACCCAACTCTGGCCCCTAAAGAAACTGTGGGGCCTAAGTGCCCCAGCCTGACTCTCTGTGTGGGGAAAGGAGCGGGAGGAGAGGGAGCAGCACTTTCCACACACTGCACCCCATTACTAGGAAGGGTGTTCACTGGAGACCCCTGTTTTCAGAGTTAATAATCCCAGGCTTCCACCACAGCTACAGCATTCAGTGTAAGCTGCAAAGGTTTCCTTGAAAAAGTGCCTGAGTCTCCACAGTCCATTTCATGGCTGCCCCAGTGATTTTCAGCTACCCTGTCAGGGAACCCTGAGTCAGCTGTGAGAGGGCTCAGCAGTGTGGAAGGAGCATTGAAGTCTCTCAGCTGTGATGCTGCCTCAACTGTTACAGGCAAAAGGCACCATGAGTACCTGAGCTCTCTAGAACTGACTTTAGTGTTGGAGGATACAAAATAACATTCTACTGATAGAATTTTCTATTTCTGAAATGTTATCAAAATCTCTAACACCTGGGTGATGTGAGATGAGACCGGAGTACGTCAGACAGGCTTTAATGAACATGCGGACTCTCCTATGTGAGCTCTCTGGGCTGTTTCCTTTCACGCTGGACTATTTCTCATGGCTAATTGTTCTCGTAAACTCTGAGTGTGAATGAGACATCAAAACCACAGAAGCTAAACACTGTGGTGCATGACTGATCTCAGCACTCCAGAGGCCGAGGCTAAAGGAAACATTTAAAGCCAGCTATACATTAAGACTTAAAACCAAAACCAAAGGGCTTCCTGGACACTGTGTCCTAGAGTGCTGCCTTGTGTCTCTCTGACTGTCATGGACAGGTCACACCATGCTTTCCTACCTCTGATCTTATACTGCAAAGGCTCTCACAGAACAGCCCCATCAGTCCCAGCTCCGTGGTCCATGGCCACACTGGCCTTGCTTGTTTAGTGTACTAGACAGCAAGCGGCTGCACTGCAGTGAGAGGGTGACGCAATACAGTCACACCAACTACCAGGAACAAAGCGCCGTGTGAGTTACAGCCACAACAACAGCAGAGGCGTCCACAGGAGCATTGCTTACATTAACATTCTTCTGCAGCTAGCAAAGAGATACTATGTATTCTGACACCAACAGACCCAAGGCTGCTCTCCCAGTCTCTCTTTGCTTCACTGTAAAGGAAAGCCAGAGCCCACTTGTGTAGAGTACAGAGAACCTGGCAGCTACAGGACAGTGGGTGACAGATCATCTAGTCCAGACAGAGGGAGGCTGGAAGAGCCTGTTGCGTGCGACCCCCTCCAGCTCTGGACTGGAAGCTGGTGGTCTCCAGGGGAAGCTGAGGAGCACTACAGGCCAGCAGCGAGCAGACCATGGCAGACACAATGGGCTAATGAAGCCCTAGCTGGGTTTCAGATTGCAATTTCCCCCAGATTTTGTGATATTCACATACATTTAGGGAACCCATGTTTAAATACAAATCCCATGACCATCTAACATACAGCCTACAGGAAACCGCACCTAGTGTATTTAGGGTGGCTGGTGACAACTGCATCACTACATGACGCCACCCATTACATAGCCACTTTCCCCTCTAATTTCACATCAGCACTTAAAACATCTCAAATTCTAAGTGAGGGATGCTTAGCCTGTCCTCTAAGTATGAAAAGAAAACAGACCGTGGCCCTGCCCCAAAGTACGTAAAGGCCCTTTGCTCGCGCTCTACAACTCTGTACTCAGTCCTCGGGTCTGCATTCACTTCCCAGAGAGAACTTGGGAACAAAAGCAGGGAAACGACAAAAGACAGACAAACAAACAAAAACAAAAACCCCAAAGCTTCCAGTATTTTGTCTGGGTTCTGGACATGGAACACTGAGTAGATATGAACAGGAAGACGGCATGTTAATACTTCTTACACACACAGTGGCTGCTCAGTCAACACTGTTCACCTAAGAGGTTTTGTTAGTGCCCCAATTACAAAAGTAGTATTAAGCATAGCATTACCTTCGTAAGTGTGATAGCTGTAGTAGGCAAAGTGATTCCTTCTCCCTGGGATTAAGAGACATGCCAGGACCCAGGTGAAGGCAGCATCAGCAGGACAGAGACCATGCAGAACAGGTGGGAGAGGGAAGGAGGAGGAGAGACGCAAAGGGTGAGCGTCAGTGAGATGCTTCAAAGGAAGAAACGACACATTTTACCCACTAGCATTTCAGAGCTCTGCAGAGAAGACTACAAGAGACCCGAGTCAGTGTTTTAGAAACCAGTACAGACTGTTAAGGAAAATAGCAGGGCAGTAGGTGAGTCACCAGGCAGCAGGACGTTTGTGTTAACAGTGAGTTAACCTGATAGAAGGTCACCACCCCACTTGGCTTAAAGGACACATTCAAATCCAACATACAAGAAAAGTCAGCCCTGACTTCCACTCCTCTGTGATGCTGTAAACATACCTGGCACCTGGCAGGTCCTCCACACTGAGGGTGTGCACTAGACTGACAATGTGCCTAGTGGAAATATGTCCTTACCCATTTATAACATATTAATATGGGTCAATATCTCTCATAATGGAAATACTCACTCACCATACTGATCTGAACGTATCATGACATAGCTCTGATGCAAGAAAGACCCTATTCTAGCATTCAGGCCTGTCACCAAACCCAGTACGTTTAAGACAAAGTAACACTGCCTCATCTTGGCTATGAAGGCAACTCTTCCAGCCCAGAGAGTCACTGAGATTCATCTGTGCTCATCACCTGCACTAGGGGTGGTCTTGTCACCCCCGTACCCCTGGGCTGTGTACACAAGGAGCTCAGTGAGCACGGCCTAAGAACGAGAGTGCTAAGAGCTGCACTAGTAAACGTGTAGTTGTGTGGTAGCTAGCACTGAAAGAAAAGTAGCACAGAACGGCTCTTTAATCAGGATCTGTCATCTTCTACAAACAAAACAAAATATTCCATGCATTTGATTATCTGAGAGACAAGTAAAAACTAAGCTAGGATGCAAGGTTTGGGTTTAATCAGTGTTGTCACCACTCTCTCTAAGGCCTGCAACAATGTCTGAGATGCCCTGTCTGCTATCTACCAAAATCTACTTTCTACTACACATTTAAAACTCACTGTCGCTGGGCGTGGTGGCACACAACTTTACTCCCAGCACTGGGGAGGCAGAGGCAGGTGGATCGCTGTGAGTTCGAGGCCAGCCTGGACTTCAGAGTGAGTCTGGGACAGCCAGGGCTGTAACACAGAGAAACCCTGTCACGAAAAACAAAAATCAAAAACCAAAAAAACAAAAGAAGTTCACTGTCAACTGCTGACAACGAAGACTCTTCAACTACCAAACCTGAGTTCTACAGCCGACGCAACACTTTGAGGATACACCCACACCTGAGAAAAAGCCTAAACAAAACAAAACAAAACAAAAACACGGTATTTTCACTGTTGCTCTTCTTTCCTTCAGATAAATAAGCACCAACACACTCCTTACAGCATTCAGACCATAACACAGGGTGTCTCCAATTCACAGTGAAAACACAAGACTTCACATTGAGTTTACTGGTCAGAGACCTGAGGACAAAGCAGCACTGCTCAGCACTCAGCACTGGTCCTCACGCTAATCACTATGAAGCACAGCCCTAGAGCCACACAGTCCTGACCGTAATGAAGTAGCTTTAAAAACATCGCTGTTCTATTCTGCAGCGATGTCACTCAGCTATCTCCTAAGAATGTGAACCACAAAGTATGTATCTAATCTTTAGTTAACTGTAATAGCCAGCTGGGAGAAACTGAGGCAACCTTAGGAATAAAAATGAACACTGGAAACCAAAGGAGGAAGGGAAAGATCTGCCCACAGAACCATATAGTGTTTATGTAATGAATTGTTTTTTATGAACTCTGTAAATTACTAACTGGCTCTTACTTTAGTTCCTAACTAGAAGAAGATGGATAAAACATCTTTGTAATATTTAGTAATACAGGTCACATAATTCCATTTTAACTAAGTTAGAAATTATGTAATTTTGGCTGACTGATAAACACATCACATAGAGCACATACATGCAAATACATTCTACATGGGCATGTATGTAATATATGAAATACTTGAAGAATGTCAAGAGTATTTGTCTACCTAATGACTAAATAACTTAGACAACAATGCTAGATTGCAAGACTCTGTAAGCGACATAATTAGAAGACTGCCAGGGAGATAGTACTTATGACATCATTTTAGAGCAGCTGTCTAGTTACTAAGATAGGTCTCAAAGTCAGTCTGCTGAATCTAAGGACATTCCTGCTCAACACCACACATGGCTGTCCTGGACTCACTTTGTAGACCAGGCGGGCCTCGAACTCACAGAGTTCCCCCATGCCTCTGCCTCTCCGAGTGAGTGCTGGGATTATAGGTGTGTGCCACCATGCCTGGCTAATTACTTAAAACTTTCAAGTGCTACTTATTACTTTAAAGCTTGTGTTATATTTAATTTCATATAAACTGTATTTTTGTGCATGAATTAACATATTCTGTAGCCTTAAGGTTTTTTCCTTGAAAAATAAATGTCATTTATAAATGCTATTAACTTTTTAGCAGAGAGACCCCTAGTGATACACTAAAAAGTAGAAATACTTAAGCTAAAACACACCTCCTAACATGGTAGCTTTCTCACCTGGGCTTAGCTCTACTAAGTAGGGCAGCTTCTCAGGAGGAAGGGCAGAGCCGTAGCCAGAGCCGTCAACTCTGTCCTTCCCTTTCAGCGGCTTCGCCTCGCCGTGTCTCTTCACTTTCCTTGGGATGTGGTCCGGTGGTCTCCTCTTCAACTGAAAGACTAAAATCCCTACAACAGTGACAACAGCAATTATCAACCAAGCAAAGCAAGGGGATGAGCCCTGGCTGGCCACCGCTGGCCACACAGGGCCACACACATGATCTGACAACAGCTGTAGGAAGCACAGGGCAGCGCTCACCCTGCTACCTGCCATGTCACTCAGGGAAGGATGAGCTAGTCTCGTGTCTTGGTGCTCTCTGAAGAACTCCAAACAAGCAGCAGGTATAAACTGTTTTTAACTGGCAGCCAGCATACGCTAGTGAACTGCCTATTTGTTTAAAAATAAATGGACTTGCATTTATAGATAGTTCTACCAACCAATATTCACACAAAAATACATATCTACAAATCTCAGCTGACCTGATTTTTATCTAATTCAAATGAATTAACTCAAAATTCAAAACAATTTTCAAAACAAGGCTTAACTTTTGTAACTGTCTAGAATATTGCAGAATAAGTTTTGGGTTTGGTTTGGTTTGGTTTTTTTGAGACAAGGTTTATCTGTGTAGCCTTGGCTGTCCTGGACTCACTTGACCAGGCTGGCCTTGAACTCACAGAGATCCGCCTGCCTCAGCCTCCCTGAATGTGGGGCAGATTAAGTATTTTAATGAAGCAAGAAATGCACTTATTCTTGGTTTTTGGGTGTTTTTTTTTTTAAACTATGAATCTACATGCAATATTGATATGATAAGGAAGGATTCCTATGTCTTCATTAACATAACATAGAAAGTCAACTATGTCAAACTTAATGTTAGACACAGCTTTATACACTTTGCTGGATAATGACAAATATGCACACGTTACAAGCTAAGTGTTCCTAAAGTAAACACTGACATCCAAAATGCTACAATTTCCAACATGATACAAATGAAAGCAAGCCTCAGGCCAAGGAGTGGGAGAGCACCCACATGTAAAGCCTATGCAGGCTGTGTGCAAAGGTATGTATTAACAGAAAAGACGGTCATGCTTAGACCCGAGCACCTCACCATGAATGTAAATGCACTCAGGTCTGGAAAGCTCTAAAATATCAACACTTCTGGGTTCCGAGTGTCCTGAGTGAGGGCTACTCCACCTGTCTCTGAAATGGCTGTATTACTAGACAATCCTTAGGGCTGTGGGTTACCTTCTCTGTCCTGACAAACTTGCTCAAATATCTCACAGCTCATGCGGTCGATGGGGACACTGATTACAGCTCATCTTTAACAATGGTCTTCCACTGTTACTCGGCTGGCATTTCACTGGCCATGCCATTGGCATAGGTCACTCAGATGAGCTGTGTGCCCCGCAGACAAATGTACCACTGAGTTGTTGAGCAAGTTTATGAAAACAGTGGGAAATGGCACCAAAATCCATCACACACACATATTCACACACACGTTTTCCATACCATCTAACAAACAAGAGGGAGCAGAAATCACCATAGAATCTGGAGGAAAGCCCCTACCACAGTTTGCCACCTACCTTTGTCACTTGGCCACTCCCTAAAGATTTGTAAAGGACACTCATCATCATCCAGGATCACTTCCTTAGCACCTCTGTCATCAGAATGCTGGGCTCCAGGAGGAAGCATAACCTGACGGAGAATAGCTTACAGTGAATACTCCTAAAGAGCAAGTCGGCAAGTCCTCAATGCACGTCTTGCTGGTTTGGGTCTTACTCTCAGCCCAGGCTGGTCTGCACCTTGCGGCAGCCTTCCTGCCCACTAAGTACTAGCACAGCCCTGTACCTGCCTTCAAAGTGCTATTCTGAACGAGCTAAAAAACAAAACAAAACAAAAAAACAAACCCAGGAAGCACTGTAAAAAATTCTCACTCGTCACTGAAAAAGAGATTAACAAAAGTATAGGAAATGGTTTCAAACAAAAAGCTTACTTGGACAGCCAATTTGGCTCTTAAGAAGAACTAGGATAAGTACTAGCGTTTATTACAAATTTCACATGGAAAAACCACACAGAATAGTTAACCTTCAAGTAACCTCCTAAGGAGCGTTAACTCCTCTGCTGTAACCTTCTGCAGCCACCAGTCCATTTTTCACTAAAGCAAATATCTATAAAGTAAATACATGTAACCTGAAATCTTTAGTGTGCAGGCCCTGTGGGTGACTGTATGGCTACTTCTCAGTGGACTGTTTAGGTGTGTTATGTAGCCATTTAGTTATGTTCAGGCAAGTGTTTGACAGCACACTGTGCTCACTGTACCCTAACAACGCTGGCTTATGACGCGTCTTTTCTGCAGTCACCTCTCATTCTCTCAAGACTGCACATCGGAGGAACACGGCTGATGTCTGTGCAGAATGCTCTGTGGCATTTATGCTCGCTTTGATTCAGTGCAGAGGAAAGTGAGGAGCCAAGGCACTGCCTTTAGGTTCTTCATGAGACGCCTCACCGTGACCAACCCTACTAGGCAGCCCACCACCGTGCTTACACACAAGGCAGAGCACACGGCTCTGTAGGAACCTAGCATTCCTTTCCACAAGGCTCACATTAGTGTTAACAGAAAAGGAGTAATAACATCGCTGTGCTAACCTCATCTTTTTCATTAGCATTTTTATTAAATTCAATATCCTACCACTTCAAGACCTGATCTTCAATTATCTCTTTCTTTCAGTCGCTGTTTGTGTCACTCACTTTTTAGGCCTCAGGTACATGGGAGTACGAAGAGCTCACAGACCAGCCCATACACACGGTGCTTCATACACACAGACCACTCTCTAGTCTAAAGACCCTATTTCTGTTCTATTTCTTGACCTTTCAAGTCTTCATTAATTATAAGCTCTTAACTTTGTATTTTAGCAGAATAGCTAACAGAAGAGAAAATCTTAAATACTCAACAAATAATTCCTTGACTGGATAAAACAAATGAAGATAATGGAACAGCTATAGTTTACTATGGCAAGCCGAGAACATAAACGGATAATGTAAAACTCAGGTAACATGACTGACCAGGCGGCCTAGGCCTCCCGAAGAAAGCTGGCCAGACTGAGCAAAAGGCCAAAAGCAAGAGCTCCTTCAGAGAAATCAGATGAGCTTAAGAAGCGCTGCCCATAAAGCTCAAGGCTTCTATAGCTGTAGGTCCCTGGTACAGGGTTACTTTGCTTTCTAATTTTACCAGTAAAAACAAGCCACCTAGTTTTAAAAGGTGGAGATGTTACAAAGTTCATTCATTATCAAAGACTAAACCATGTAGTATCAGATAGATTTATATAAAAACCTCCCCTTATCAAACAACTGAGCAAAGCCATATTTCAGGAAAAGTGCTACACATTTCAAGTATAGGGCAGAAGAGAGACACAGATCAACAGAGCAGAGTACATAAACTGACTCACATGGAAATGAAACAAGTAACTGAACAAGGCATTCAGAAGTTAGGGTTAGACTGGAGAAAGTCAAGCCTTTCTGCAATGCTGCTGGGTCAGCTGGGCATCTCAATAAAAGAGAAAGAAACACTAACTTAAAATGAACATGCTGATCTATATAGAAGCTAAAATAAAAATTAAGAGGACTGGGTCAGCAAGATGGTTCAGTGGGTAAAGGTTGCTGAAAGGGTGTCTTCTAACAATACAGGACCACAGCACTCTCACCAGGAGCTGTTGTGTTGCCTGAACAAGACCAGTGTCAAGATCAGTCAATATCCCATCCTAGAGCAGAGAACGGCCCCCAAACCTCCACCCTAGCTAAGGAACCACAGAGCACTGATGATGCTGGAGAGTCGGTTTTCTTTAAGGGACTGGTCCTTGGTAGACTGACCACGGCTTAACTGAAGCAATGAGTAAACATATTTGAGAGGGGTGAGGGGCGACCCGAGAGGAGTCTGGTAGAGGAGTGGGCAGGGGGAGGTATGTTCAAACTATATTGTGTGCATGTATGAAAGGTTCAAAGAATAAAAATATAAAACACAAAACAACAAAACCTTAAACAAACAGGCATAGTAGCTCGTGCCATAACCTCAGTGCTGGGGTGGAGGAAACAGAGGGGTCACAGGCCTGCAGCCTAGCCAAGACAATGAGCTCCAGCCTCAGTAGAGAGCAAGCCTGCTCAAAAGATAAAAGTGCAAAGTGACAAAGGCACCACATGTGAACACACACATACCATACCCCATACTCACTCTCACACACACACTCACACATGCACAAACGCACGCATGCACACTCACACATCAATGAAATATTTTCTCTTTAAAACCACTTGCTATAAGAAAACAGCTGCTCTGTTTGTTTTAAAATCTGTTAGGACTATTTCTCCGTGCTTCCTCACTGGACAACAAGAGCAGCTGCCCTGCATTCCTACCACAATGGACTGCACCCTTCAAGCACAAGCTTCCTTGCAAAGCCAAGCAGACACACTACTGTCAGTTCAACTGGCCACACACTGAGGTAAAGAAGTTACAACTGCAGCTGACCCCAAGGCTGAGAGTCACTACTGCTTTATGGCTAAATAGAAAATCTGCTCTCTTACCTAACACTGCAGAGTCAGCTCTAGGACATCACAGTCACTGTGCTCCTTGATAACTAGAGTCACAGGTGGAGCACCTCTGAGACGCTGCGGGGGAGGGGATGAGTAATATAACCCGGTGCTGGCGGGCCTACCAACTCATCAGCCCTCAATGTGGCACCAAAGGCTGGGTGGGGGCTTAGATGAAACCGGAGGAGGAAGAAGAGGAGGAGGAAGAGGGGAAGGAGGAAGAGGGGGAGGAAGAAGAGGGGGAGGAAGAGGGGAAGGAGGAAGAGGGGGAGGAAGAAGAGGGGGAAGGGGAAGGGGGAATTAAATGCATGTGCCACCATGTCCAGCTCTGTTTTATGTATATATTATATAATTACACATACCTAAATTAGTTATACTCCTCTTGACTCATATCATATATATACAAAATAAAATGAGAAGAATGTTTATCCAAACTTTAACGATGAGGTTATCTTTAGTAAAACAACTCTGGGCTATGTTTTATTCACTTTATCTTTGTTTTTTAAGAATATAAATTCTGGGCCGGGTGTGGTGGCGCATGCCTTTAATCCCAGCACTCAGGAGGCAGAGGCAGGTGGATCACTGTGAGTTCGAAGCCAGCCTGGTCTACAACACGAGTCCAGGACAGCCAAGGCTAACACAGAGAGACCCTGTCTTGAAAAGCCAAACAAAACAAAGTATAAATTCTGGGGATGGGGGAATGGGCTGAAGAGATGACTCCACAGTTAAGAGCACTGTATGTTCTTCAAGAGGTTCTGAGTTCAATCCCAGCAACCACATGGTGGCACACAACCATCTATACAGGGGTCTGATGTCTTCTTCTGGCATGCAGGTGTACATGCAAATAGATTGTGTGTGTGTGTGTGTGTGTTTTAAAAACACAAATCCTCCTTTATTCCATGTGTTTATTACTGTGTGTGTAAATGGCGAGGGTCACGCACCCGGGCGATGCAGTAGTCCTTGGGACTCTCCTTCTCTAGTCCATACTTCTCCAAAGACTCGGCTACAGCGAAGTCTGCAGGATCCGTCGTCGACAGCAGGATTGTCTTGTATGGAATATTTGGTTTTAAACTGTCTGCATATATTCTCAATGTTCCACCTGGGGGGAAAAACTGCATCTGAGTACATCTTCATTTTAGATCAATGACAGAGGCTGCTAACATGTACAGTCACTATGAGAAGGGTACTGAGGCAGCAGCTGCAGTGCTACAAATACACTCAGGACCAGCCCGGGGCTGGCTTCCAGCACAGGGAGACGGGAAAGGAGGACTACAGACTCCCCTGGCACAGACTCCCCTGTTCCCAACTTCTTCATGCACTGGTACACCACAGGATATGTTTCTTCCACTTCTGCTTGTTAAACTTCCATGTGAAGCCAACCAGAACCCAAACATAGCCAAGTGTTAGTTCTACTAAACAAACCAGTATTTTAAAAGTGAGCTAGGAAACAGAAGACCTCAGGTACTCAAGTCCAAAGACTTCCATTGAGGGACTGCCACCATTGTGGGCTATCTCAATCCTAGATACTACAAACTAAATGTTACATGTAAGTCATTTAAGGAGTCTGGAGGTAGGAAGGGCAACTAGACTTCCTCAAGTGCTCTGTCGTCTGTATGTTCCTGTTAGTGGAAGCTCACATCTGACTCTCTTAATCTCTTTTCTAGATATAACCAAGATTAAGAAGCCGTGGAACCAGAAATGGTGGCACAAGCCTTAATCGCAGCACTCGGGCAGAGGCTCAGTTCAAGGCCAGCTTGATCTATATAGTGAGTTCCAGGACAGCTGGGGCTACACAGTGAGAACCTGTCTCAAGAAAAAGAAAGGGGGGAGGGGGAAGGAAGAAGGGAAAAAGGAAGAAATCCTAAAGCAAGCCTATGTCTGCACACACTGCAGAACAGAAACACAAGATGCTTAGAAAACTAGGGCAATAAAACGTCCACAAAAGACTATAACTCCTCAATTACTAAATCTGAAGATACTGAAATAATTGAAATACTTGACATTAAAGATCTACTTGTAAAAATGATTTATGATTTCAAAAAAGAAACAATTTTTCTTTAGGTTGCTTCTGTCAAGGTATTTTATCAGAGCAATGAGGAAGTAACTATGATAGTGCTAGGCCACAGGCATGCACTCTCATACCTGCCTTGTAGGTTTTAGCTTTTTAGTGTTTTCTTTGACAATCATCAACACAACAATTCCTATAAAGTATCCAATTAAGGCTCAGTCTCAGCCAGGTGCAGTGGCGCACGCCTTTAATCCCAGCACTCGGGAGGCAGAGGTAGGTACGCAGATCGCTGTGAGTTTGAGGCCAGCCTGGTTTACAAAGCGAGCCCAGGACAGCCAGGGCTACACAGAGAAACCCTGCCTCAAAAAAACAAAAAAGACTTGGGTTCAAAGCACTGAAGGCTGAAACAAGTATACAATGCTGAGACCACAAGAGAGCTACAAGGCCTACTTCCTCCTACAGCTCTGGGCTTCTGAGACCTTGCATTCAAACATACTGTACAGCCATGGGCAGAAGCAGGACACAGTGCATGGAGCATATGCCCTGGCTGAGACTGCTGACAAAGCAGAGCACAACACCGTCTGTAAGTGCAGGCATGGACGCAGAGCCCTCAGCACACACACGGCGACTGCCACACCCATTAGACGCGTGCTGTGACAGTGGCCGGGGTTAAGGCCTGTCACTCAGGCTTGGATTTGAGAGAAAAGATCAGAACACAGTGAGTTTTCTTAACATGAACTACTATTTAAAAAGATTGTAAAGAAATTCTATACATCCTAATATCAGACTCTTCCCACTACCTAGTAAGCTAGCTCCCCTTACGATAGCGAAGACGGCATTGTGGAGCCCAAGTACCAAGCACCTGAAAGTAATATTACAAGAGAAATACAAGTGACACCATTAGACTAAACTTTTGGGACCTGAGATGAGGTTAACAATATAGGCCTCTAAAAGAATTACTTCTTTCTGAAATTCAAATGGTTATCTTGCTACTTTTTAAGAAGTGAAACTACTTCATAATAAATTCCTACTTTATAACAAGTATTTTCTTTGCTAGCTACAGTTTCCAGTTAGTGAAAGTTTTATTCAGATAGTTAAAAATACGTATCAATATAAAGTCCCAACAGTAATGTCATTATCATCTCTCCTTCCCGCATGGCCGCGAAGCGACTGCAGGGCACGTGGAGGACCCAGGGCAGGAGGCCTGTGCGGCCTGCGCTGCCATCACAGCAGCAGCAGACACACTCCTCTCGATGTGCTCCATTTGTAAAGTGGAGAAACCCTTAAACCCAAGTATAAATCAACACAGAATGTTGCCATATAAATAGAAATTAGCTATTTCTTTACAGACTTTTTGGATAGTAGCTCATGTTAAGAAAACTCACTGTGTTCTGATCTTTTCTCTCAAATCCAAGCCTGAGTGACAGGCCTTTACCCCGGCAGCTGTCACAGCACACGTCTAATATGTGTAACAATTCTGCCTTTAAAGTAAACACACACGATTTCACAAAGCTCTTTAAACATTTTTAGGATCATACTGCAAACCCTTAAATTAAAAAACAAACAAAACAAACATAAAAACAAACAAAACAACAGGTCTCACTATATATAAATAGCCCTGGCTTGCCTGGAACTTACTTTGTAGACCAAGCTATCCTCGAACGCACAGACATCCACATGCCCCTCTGCATGGATTAAAGGAAGGGGCCACCACGTGTGATCAGTAAATTTATTTTTATTTTGACACTATCATTACTATTATTTACTGAAATCATTAGGAAGTAAGAATTGTACATGGCATTCAGGGTCCCTAAGATGACAATAATTTAAATAATTTAAAGTATCTCACCGGCAAAGGAATAGTGAACTCCCTACTTCCCCTTGAAAGAAAGCCAGCTGAGACCACAGGGACACCAACTGGCTCCAGGTACGAATACCACACGCAGAAAGGGAACAACAGCTGCAGTGAACTGCAAATTGCTGGGGAGTCTGAAACTCAGGAGTTCATGAGGAAGCTTTAATGATCACTGGTCAACTTTAGAGGACACTAAAGTACATATCCCTGCCCCATTACTATCTTCCTCTGCCCCTGCATCTACACCCTCATCAAGGAAACAGAAATAGAAGGGAAACAGTACTGGGCCCCAAAGGATGTCACCAAATCTCTAAGACAAGCATCCTGTTGTCTTGTCAGGGCTTCTACTTCTGCAATGAGAGTGTAAGCAAAAGCAACGTGGGCAGGGAAGCAATTATGTCAGCGCAGTGCCCGTCAGCACTGCAGGGAAGCACAGGCGGGAAACTGGAAGCAAAGCTGGAGACTACGGAAGACACTGCATACTGGCTTGCTCCTTGGGGCTCTGCTCACACAACCCAGGCCCACCAGCCCACAGCAAGCTGGGCTCTCCCCATCCATCACTAAGAAAACACCAATGAGTAAGCATATGATTCCAGAAATAACTGTCAGCTGTGACAAGGGAGCTGTATTTTACCATGAATCTTCACCCATCATGAAAATACACTAAAATATTTATGGATGAACTAGGAAACTTGCAATCTAGTAGTTTGGGACTGAGAGGCCAAGGCATAGCAAAAAAAGAGAAAGATATGAACTAATCATTTTTGGAAGTGTGGTAACTCTCTCTTGTCTTCTGTCCACCCAGCATCCTCTGGGTTGAAGGCTTGCTGCTAAGTTCCTACGGCTAATGCTATCTCTAAGTGGAAAGAACTTTATGTAAGACATAAGGGGGACACATTTGCTATTAAAAGACTACTTCACTCACCTTTTTAGCTTAAGAAATAAAAATATAATAGAGTATAACTGAGTTATTGTACAGTGACTATGAAGACACCAATTCTCGTACCCGAGTCGGGCCGCCCATCCGAGCTCCGGAACTCTTGCATTCTCTTTTCCAGCTTTTGCTGCCGCCGCCGTTTCATAACTACTTCAGGGTTAGAGATTGTTCGAGTAAAGCTGGTCTCAGGCATGTCTTTGTAAACCTCTGCAGCCAGGCGAGAGTTCTCACTGTGAGGAAAAACATCACCAACTGTATTCTAAACTTTTTTCCTACTAGAAATACAGATATCACAATGGCATTGGTCTACATCTGCCCCCAACAGGTCTGTTGTACACTAGTTACCATGTGCTAATTAATTACCATGAGATTGAAAATACAGTTTCTCTCAAAAACAGACGAATAGACTAAGAAATATGTAACTAAACTTCCTAAGTTTACACAACCCAACTGCCAAATGCTCATGAGCAAAGCAAAAAGAAAGGTGTATGGACGATGCATTTCAGTTCCTAGCAGCATTGTGCTAAAACACAGCAAATGACATCACAGCACAACATTTCAAATACAAGAAGCAATATTGAAGAACCTTAGTTAAAACTACAGTATATCTTGAAGAATCTAAATTACATGGCATGACTGTTTTTAAACATCTAAAAGATTCCCCAACACCCATCTTCCTGGAGTTAAACGCTCTGCTGCAACAGTTTCTGCAAAGCAATCAACTGTACAAAGTGATGGGCAGAAAACTGCATGTAAGGTATGATGGAAAAAACTTAAATACTTGAATCAATCTTAGTAGTACCAACGTAACTGAAATCATAAAATAATTTTAAAACAAGTTGCACTCTAAGCTATCAGGTTAAACAATTTAATTCATCTGAAGTAGGTCATTTTCTAAGCCAAATAATGTTCCTCTCATAAAGTAAACCAAGGAAAGAATGAGCTCACGGTGAGAGCTTTAAGCTCCCCTTTTTTGGATGCTCTCGACCTGTGTCACTACATGAGTGACCCCGCTTACAGCTGCTCACAGCAGCTGCACAGGCACCACCTCGCAGAAGGCTTTATCCACAGCGAGGCTGCTGCAACACTACGTGAACGTCCAAAGGTGCAGCTCAGCTTGAAAACAAAAATCTGCCAGCTCTGGCCAGTTTATTTGAGCTAAATATGGACCCACAATTGCCAGAAGTGAGCTTCAAAGGACTCGCTGAAGACAGGGACAACTGAATGGGCAGTCACTCAGGAAGCACGCTGACCAGTGCTTGCCTACAGGGAGCAGTCTTCCCACTTGGCGTAGGCACCTGCTAAACAAGCGAGGTGCCCTGTGTACGGAAGGCCCTCCAGCTCCCTCAGCGCGGAAGGACGTCAGGTTTCTGCAGTCAGCCTGACATGAGTCCTACTCACTCTGCAGTCATCTGCTCATAACTGAGCTAAGTTTGCTGCATTGTATACGCCTGGCTTGTGGCCCTCAGTGACAGAAGTGCCTACCTGTCATCGCCTTGAGAAGGCCTTTCTTCCTTATCAGAAGCTTGTCTCAACGCCTCCTTTTCTCTCTTCTTTTTTTCCTTCTTCTCTTTCTTTGAGAGCGTTCTCTTGAAGTTCTGAATAACACCTTCTTTCTCCTGCTTTTCGGGTCCATTGCTCTGAGCCTTCTGGTAAAAACAGGATTATCAGGGCGCTAACCACAGCCCAGGAAACCACACCAGGCTCCTCAGGCTTCACTGCTGCCTTCACCGCACCAGCCACTGCCCGACAAATGAGCAGACTGACACAGGGAGGGACCCAGCTGGGGCCGCGCACTACACCTTCACCTCACCAGCCACTGCCCGACAAGTGAGCACACTGACACACAGGGAGGGACCCAGCTGGGGCCGCGCACTACACCTTCACCACACCAGCCACTGCCCGACAAGTGAGCACACTGACACAGCTGGGCCGCGCACTACACCTTCAGCAGGCTGACAGTAATGCTGTAGTATCCATGACAACCAAGTGAACACTGCACGTCATATGCATGCACTTCACCATATGTAGATCGCACCTCAATTTAAAACAACAAAAACCCAAAATAGGGTACAAAAATAGGATACAACTTTTTTAAAAGGGAAAAAAAGGCTACAAAAAAGAAAATCCCATTTTCAGTAAGTAAAACTAAAAAAAGTTACCATCAAGTAACTAAAAGAAGTGAATCGAGTGAAAACAGCAAGGCAAAGAGTCTCTGGATAAATAGGTATTTCCTAAAATTGCAAAGGTGTGCTAGTCATAGCTATAAGCTGGTTTTCATGAACCAACATTGTATCTACTTTTGCAAAAATGTCTGATTTATTTTTCAGATCTTGTTTATTAGTTGCTTATCTTAGTTTGAATTTCAACTTACACAGTTGGCCTGTTAACACATAAAGCTGTTTTTTATGCAGCTTAATAGGTAAAGAAGAAAAGTAATAGTTATGGTACAGAGGAGGAGGAAACCTTCCCTTTGTTGTAAAGTGAATGAAAAAAGAACAGTATTATTATTCCTTTTTTTTTTTTTCATTCGTAGATACATAGGACATTGTACTGGTCCCAAGAAGAGTTCACATGCCAGTAAGGGTCAGTCAGTGGCCAGCAGCTAAGTGAACAAAAGGGAGCAACCGCAGGAAATCAGGATGAATCCTGGACAGCAGAGCCCTGGGACCATTCTGCTTCACACACACCTGCCACCGACACAGCTCCTGGCAGGAAGCACCCAGAGACAAGAGAGGCCCAGAGCATACAATATGGACACAAGACAGCGGGAGAGCCCCTGCAGCTACACAGCAGCAGCATCTGCACAAGGGGAAATTTACAAGATATTTTCAACCTCTGTATTTGCTGCCATCTGCTAATACCAAAATATTTCATAGGACGCCATTCAATTTAGCACAGAACTACTATTTTCCAGTCACGTCAATGTAATGTGATCAGCTGTCTCCTGCGTACAGGACCTCCCCCATCAACGTGTGAGCCGAGATAAACTCTTTCTCCTTCAAGTTGCTTCTGCCATTTTATCTCATCATTGCACTAGAAAAGCAACTACGGCACATTCTATATTGCCACCCAAAGAATCCAAGGAAGCTTCCCAGCTCCTAATCCTGAACATGTAATAGGGAAATGCTTTAAATGTGCACGTGAAACTAGGTGCCAACATTTCCTTTGTCTCTTTTGTTTCCTAAGGAACAATTTTTATTTATAATTTAGAAGAAAGCTGAAAATGACAAGCTGATCACCAGGCCCTCCTCAAAAGCACAGAGAACTCTTCCTTGAAGAAGTGAGAACAACGGCCGGGTGACCAGGTGGAAGCCAGGGTGAAGCTCCTACGTCAACGTAAAGCTGTCTGCCCCACTGACCCAGCCCGGGACCACAGCTGGCATCACTCATGGGGACGGCCCCCACCTTGGCAGGAATGGCGTCATTCTCATTCTTCAGGACGAATCTGCCCTCCCGATCATCTTTGTTCCAATTCAACTGTACAACGAGAGGCTTCTCGTCAATGTCCAATCTTCTTTCTTCTTCAAAACATGAAATGGAAAACAGAACAAGCCGTGGTCATTTCCTGACATGAGTACAATATCTGTCATATGAAATGTATTTAATTTTATGCAAATAAAGTACTTTAGATCTTCAATGTGTTATTTATAATTTTAAGGTCAGTTTTGATTAGTTCAGCACCTTGTTACTACTATTCTGCCATGTTAGACACTGACCATGTGAAATGTACTGTTAGGAACATTAAATCAGTTTTGATTAGTTGGGCAGTTTGTTGCTAATGAGTGTGTTTGTCACTAGAGATCCAGTGCCAGACACTGACCAGGAAAGAATACTTCCTTTACTCAGATGGGAGGAAACAAAAGAGATATACATTTCTATGTCGCAAACTATCCCATATGCAACTAGAGAATTAGGAGATTGTATTAACAGTATATACGGCACCACTGATTTTCCTCATCAAATTGTCCTCTGACCTCAACACAGACACACACACACACACACACACACACACATACACACACGCACGCACGCATGACCCCTACCCCAATAACATTAATGATCAACCAAGTCAATCAACCAATCAATCGAGAGTTTCCCTGATGACTGAAGCAAGGGTTGGGCCTGGGCTTTAGCCCAACAGAGCAGAGCAGACATGAGGCCACAGATGAGCCCTGATCGGATGCTCTAGGCTCCCAACCTGCCCAAACATATATGAAAGCAGCAAGGACTACTGAGCTAAGACAAACTGGGCCAAGGCTCTGACCAGCTGAACTACCTGGAAAAAGCAGAGACCAGCCAAGCTGACCAGACATGACAACCTGTCATCTGCTTAGATGTGTAGTATGCTTCAAGAGCTGGAACAGACTTTTCGTGATGCAGGTATCTGTGAGTCACTTCTGCTCTTGTAGGCAATCCCTCACTCATATTCCTCTAAGTGACCCCAATAAAACTCACTGGTGCATCAAGCTAGACTTAGGTGGCGGTCTGCTGTTGAATCTCTATCTGGGGTGAGTGAATATTTGTTCCTGTCTCCAGTAATAATCTCACACAACAACTGCTAATGTTAAAACAAGTAGAAATTACAAAATCTATATGATTTTCCTCAAGATGGCCTATTGTTCCCAAATAAAAATAAAAATATGATGTTAACAGAATGTAAAATTATGGCAAGATCACTGACTTGACCTATAAAATACTTACTTGAGTTATAAGTAATCATGACATTACTACCTACACCTGATATTTTCTCCAAAAGCATGTAGCACACAATATCATTGGTATACAAGACACTCAGATATGTTGGGTGATTTTTTTAATGAAATGTTAATGACACTTATTTTGAAGAAATAATCATATGTAAAATACATTCACCATAACTTCCAACAAATGTTATGTGTCAGAACTTGAACACTTCTGAAGACTTAAAAAGGTTTGTCATCCTGTCAATCACTCTGTTGGGTTGGGGAAAGAAAGAAAAGGAGATGAGCAGTAAAGCTGGGGCCTGATTATCACACTGCTGGACCAGCTGTGGAGCCCGGGCAGGGCGCAGCCTCCACTGACCTCCACTGACATGCACTTCATAGAGGGAGTATTTGGGAGAGGAGAGCATGCGCATGTCAGGGCGGAACTTCTCTGCCAGTGTCTCAATCACATCTTGAGTGGTTGCCGTGCTAGAGACCCGAATACATTTTGTGGCAAAGTTTCCAGCAGCTTTATCTTGAAAATAAAATCTCATGACTCCATGAAACTCCAGATCCTACAAGAAAACAAAAGTATGTGCTATTAGAAAAGCAATAATAAATTAAAAGACTGCACATCAGATTTTTTCAAATGTGCACCACAGGCATCTTAGAAGCTAAGAAACAGCTTCAGTACTCAGGTATAGTCACTTGGCTTTGGACAAGCCGTCTGTCTCAGTTGCTCTCTGCCTTTCCTCTCACAATGGCAACGGAGCAGCTGGCAGTTACTGTGCTCACCAGTGCCAGGCATGTGTGGCACTGTTTGATTATGTTTTTACAAACTAGTTGTTTAACAGATTCTATTACTAACCCCCACTTGACAATCTCACCGTTGAGTATTTGATTATACATGCCTGTAATCCTAACTCTTGGGAGGGGAATGCAGGAGGATCCAGAGTTCAAGGCTAGCCTGTATTAAAGTCTATTTCAAAGAGAGGAGAAAACAGCGGTAAACAGAATTAAAAACAAGATCCACTGGACTGCAAAGCCCACACACCTGCATGGCCAGTATCTGCTGGGCTCTGAGCTCTTAAAAACACTTGACATCTCTCTTAAGCCCAATATTTAAATACACGACATTTTAAGCTAATTTTCTAGATGAATTATCAGACTAAATAAACAAATACATTTCAGATATATCTCAGAATCTTATAGAGAAAAGCCACAGTGGAATTCCAGGCCAATGTGTCCATTTCACATGTTCCTTTATAACTTTAAGATAGTCTAAAGTTCATGCAACTGTCAACTGGTGAGTTTTCCTTGTATTTCTGAATAAGTAGTATAATTTCTAGCAAGAGTCCAGAGGATTGTTTTGTTTTGTTTTGAGACAGTTTCTCTTGTAGCCCTGGTTGCCCTGGACTCGCTTTATAGACCAGGCTGGCCTCAAACTCAGAGAGATCCAACTGCCTCTGCCTCCCAAGTGCTGAGATTAAAGGTGCGTGTCACCACAGCCGGCCTCCAGGGGACCTTTCTTTTCTCTCTCTCTCTCTCTTTTTTTTTTTTTTTTTTTTTTTTAAGATTTATTTATTAACTATGTATACCGTGTTCTGCCTGCATGTATGCCTGCACCCCAGAAGAGGGCACCAGATCTCATTATAGATGGCTGTGAGCCACCATGTGGTTGCTGGGAATTGAACTCAGGACCTTTGGAAGAATAGACAATGCTCTTAAGCTCTGAGCCATCTCTCCAGCTCCCAGAGGATATCCCCCTCCCTCAAGATTTATTTACTTATTATGTTATGCCTGCATGTATGCCTGCAGTCTAAACGAGGGCATCACATTACAGATGGTTGTGAGCCACCATTTTTGCTGGGAATTGAACTCAGGACCTCTGGAAGAGCAGTCAGTGCTCTCTCCAGGCCCCCCAGAGGATATTTCTAAACTTAGGTTACATCATATCTCTAGCAGGAATATAGACTTAGCACCTTCTTTCTGTTCACTCTTCGCATCTAATTATTAAATAAAAAGCCAACTGGGGATGGGAGGGCACCGCTAGAGAGATGGCTAAGAGGTTAAGAGCACTGGCTGCTTTTCCAAAGGTCCTGAGTTCAATTCCCAACAACAACATGGTATCTTACAACCATCTATAATGAGATCTGGTGCCCTTTTCAGGTGTGCAGGCACACATGCAGGTGAAAGACTGTATACATAATAAATACATAAATAAATCTTTTTTTAAAAAGCCAACTAGGGTTAAACCAAAATCTTTTTAATTTGCTTATTTATTGAAGGGGATGGCGCACACACCATAGAGCTCCAGTTGAGGTCAGAGGGCAGCTTGTGGTGGGTGTTCAGCTCTCTCCTCCCAGCTGTTCCAGGCATAGAGTGATGTCACCAGGCTCAGTATCAAATACCCTTCCTTACAAGCTGATCTTTATTATGTATAGGAACTTTCAAATTCTCACTTAATGACCAATAAGCCTCTCCAGTTTTCTCCAATCCACAACCTTTTCCTCGGATTAATGAATTAAAAATACTCATTTAAAGAACAAAAAGGAGTATCTGACGGAATTAGCAGGTGGAGTTAACAAGTATATCAACAGAGTAATTGAAGCCAAAACGTGAAGCAGCCAAGTATATTTCTAGCCTAGAGTTTTCCTGAGCTTGTTCAGACTTAGCCTATCAGGCCTCCTTCCTGGTGTCAGTGGAAGACCACAGACACATCCCACCAGCTGTGGCATGTAAGGAGCTAGCTACAGAGGAACTAGACCTATGTTAGCTAGAACCTTGCCTGCCCTGTGTCTTCCAGAAATTGTATCAACTGCCCCTGGTTTGGATCAAATGGCAGATGTGTAACCCAGGAGTCTGTGAGGACGCATGCGGAATAAGTCCCTGAGAGTGCGCGCGCATTACAGGACACTTACTGCATGCCAGCCTTGGTGCCACATCCTGTGTGCTCTTCTCAGCTCCCTTTCATCCTTTCCTGCTTCAGACCCCCTCCAACCCTCTAGTTTAAGGATCCCACCCAAAACTTAAGCATCTTGCACTTCAGAGTCTGGTCTCTTTATGTTTCTAAGACAACACAGAAAAAAAATCATAATAAAATTAAGTTAGCTAAATTTAGGTTTCTAAATGGGATCCATATTTTTACCCCAAGTTTGTAAGACTTCGTACTGCCAGCCTGAAGATATATTTATATCACACAATGCTCTCAAATGCTCTAATCACTCACACAATTGTCCTGTGTCCCCAAAAACTCTGACAGGTGCCACACCATAAAACCAAGTGAATGTCCATGGTATTTAACCATTCTGCCACAAAGCAATTTTGTACCATTTATAATAATAAAAAAGTCAGATGTACCCAAGTCAAGGAGGCATCAGTTTCTCTGAGAACTGTCAACAAGTAATCCAAGCCACCAGGTATTAGAGAGCCCAACCCCAAACCTGGGCAGTCACAGTGCCTGTTACCAGTGGCAGAGAAGGCACATGCTCTGACACCACACGGAGTCGCGTGTTTGGATGGGGCCGACACAGACAGCTGGAGGAGGGAAACCAGTGCACCACCCCACAGTACCACCTTTACGAAGAAAGGACACTCAAATACACGTCTCACTCACTGATGGGGCTCAGCTGCTAACACTCCACGAAGATGTGATTTAAAAAAAAAAAAAAAGAAGAAGAAGAAGAAAGAAGAAAATCCCAGGAGACTAAGGAGACACTGCTGTCTTTACCCCAGAGCCACACTCCTGGTGTTCCCACTGACGTTTGTAACAAAACAATTCTCCAGGTACTGTCAAGCTGAAATAGCCTATAAAAAACTTTGCCAGGACTTCAATTAGCACTGCACGAGTGTTAATGGGTAATTTAGTTGCATGCTCCACAAGAATAGTCATATACACTTATAGCCAAGGCAACCCCACAATAATTAGGATTGACATTCTGATCAGTTACTCAGCCAATCCTAAATCTGGCTGCTGTGAATAAGTCTACCAAATTTTAGCAGACCTAAAAGTCATAAAAATCTATTTTTGAGCCTAAGAATTGGGTTTATAGTGAGTCAGTGGACAAGTTGTAATGACTATCGTAATTAACATAAAGAGCTTAGTAAATGTTGGGTATCAAGAACTTTACATCTCATTACCAATCTGAGAGTTGAGTTCTATCAGCAGCAGCATTAAGTGGGGAAGCAGAGGAGCGAGTGCTCTGGCCGCAGCACAGCTCTGCCCCTGAGTCCAAAGGCACAGTGCCACCTAGAGAGCTGAGAGTACAGTCTGAGAAGAACAGTGAGTGGGAAAAACGCACTGGAGCCCAGAAGCTACTCACCCCAGTTTCCTTGATTAGAGAAAGAAAGAAAGAGAAGGAAAGGAAGAAAGAGAAGGAAAGGAAGGAAAGAAAGATCCTTGTGTGTACCAGACCCTGTTTCAATCCTCAGTCCCTGTCAGTGCACTTCTCTAATCTTTGCAGAAAAGGATTGCTGGTTCAGCTGAGCTTGGGCTAGGCAGTAAGTTCTAGGCCAGCCTGCACCAAATAGCAAGACTCTACCCAAATCCACCACTACTGAATAAATGGGGGTGGGGTGTGCACGTATGTATGTGCACATGCTGTGCGTGTCTGTGGGAGGACAGAGGTCAGGGCGATCACCTTCATCGCTCTTCACCCAGACAGGTTGTAGTTACTTGTAAGTTACTAACTTCTGGGCTTTTATCATTTTATGTATTAAGAATTTTTTCCAATATTCATTATTTAGTACTTCTGAAAGATGACAACTCTGGCTGATTTCAACAAGCCAATCTCAGCTGGCAAGCTGAGGAGCTGCAGAGCCCCCAGGGGACGGGCACCGGGCATACCCTGAGGTTCTTCTCACCTCATTAACTGAGGTAGAAAGAAACAAAAAGAAAACACAGTAAATTCCCTCACAACCTAAGAACAAGGAGGAAATTCATGACTCAAAACCCTAAAGCAACTGAAGGAATGCTAAGAAATCTACATAGAACTCTTATGGGCCAGCTGTGGCAGCTGGATCCAATCCAGCACACAAGAGACTAAGGCTAAGAACTGAGCTACACAGTGAGTTCAAACAAGCCAGAGCTACCACCTGAGTTCCTGTCTAAAATGAAGACACACTACTCATATCATAACACAAATAACAAAACACTTCCACTTTATGATTCAAAAAAGACCAAAAATCCAATTTTTAAAAAATAGGCAAAAAACTTGGAAAAACTTCAAGAAGTCATCAAAATGGTTTATACACTCTTAAGTAGACACAAGGACAAACCACTTCACTCATGGCGTTCCCCTACGGCTCCTGCCTTGAGCTCCTGTCTGACTTCCCTCAGAGATGGGCTGTGACCTAGAAGTGTAAAATGAAAGAAATCCTTTCCCAAGTTGCTTTGCATCAGTGTTTTACTCCAGCAACAGAAAACAAACTAGAACAGCAAGCATCATAAAAATCTATTACAGAACAAGGAGGAAGCAAACATAGCATCCATTTGACTGCATTTCAAAAACAAAAGAGAGTGAACAAATATGTTCACCAGTGGGGGAAGCACACTTACTAATTATACTTTACTACATGGTTTCAATTCTACAACTGTGAAATTATTTTTAAAAGGAATTAACAAAAATGCAATCACTTAAAACACTCAAGCTGAAATTAATCTATATAATAAATGGATCACATTACCACATAGAAAATAATCTCCAAGTGATCTTAGAAAACAAAGTTTTGGTTTTACACCCCCAACTGAGGAGGATCAAATTCTGGTTGCCACAGGGAACCTTTGTCTCAAAAGGCAACCTTGGGCAGGAGAGATGGCTCAGTAGTTAGGAGCACAGGCTGCTCTTCCAGGGGTCCCAAGTTCAATTCCCAACAATCACATAGTGACTCACCACCATCGATAATGGAATCTGATGCCCTCTTCTGGAGGGCAGACATGCATGTAAGCACAGCACACATTCATAAATACATACACTTTGGGGGGGGAAAGTCCACCTTTTTCTTGAGATGCCTCACCAAATTTATAAAGAGCCCCACTCTGCATTTGGAGTCAGGTAAGCACGAGCACTCGTGTGCCTGTGCAGCCGTGCGCATTTTATGCTCCCAGAGTTACACATTCTGCCCATCCTTTTTGGTGGCGCCTTCCCAAAAGGCATTTTGAAAGTGCAGTTTTAAAATACATGGGTAGCAATTTTGAGTGTAAAATTAGTCACTGAAGAAATTGAACACTGTGTGATAACCAATTAACTTGACGCCTAAAATATAAGAGTCAACAACATTTGTTATTTAAATTTTCTTTTCTACGGTATATTCAAACACAGAAAATGAGAGTAAGAAAAAAGAAAAAAAAAGTAGTTAATGGTAAAAAATTTTTTGGCCGGGCGTGGTGGCACACGCCTTTCATCCCAGCACTCAGGAGGCAGAGGCAGGTGGATCGCTGTGAGTTCGAGGCCAGCCTGGTCTACAAAGTGAGTCCAGGACAGCCAAGGCTACACAGAGAAACCCTGTCTCGAAAAACCAAAAAAAAAAAATTTTTTTTTTCATTTACAATCACAGACCAATGGTTCTCAATATGTGGGTCAAGACCCCTTTAGAGGACATTCTTAGTTAGGGTTTTATTGCTCTGGAGAGACACCATGACTAGGGCAACTCTTACAAAGTAAAACACTTCCTTGAAGCTGGCTTACAGGTTCAGAGGTTTAGTCCTCTGTCACCATGGCAAGAAGAATGGCAGCATGAGGCAGACACAGTGCTGGAGAGGAAGCTGAGATCCACAGGCAGCAGGGGACTGTAGCCCCACTAGGCCGAGTTTGAGCATATGAGATCTTAAACCCCATCTCCACGGTGACACACTTCCTCCAACAAGGCCACACCTACTCTACCAAGGCCACACCTAACAGTATCCCTCCCCATGGGCCAAGCATTCAAACATAGGAATCTATTGAGAGCCATACCCATCCAAACCACCACAAGGGTCAAATGACCGTTCCACAGGAGCCAATCTAAGACCATCAGAAACACAGATATTTATATTACAACTCATAAAGATAGCAAAACTGCAGTTAAGAAGTAGCAACAAAAATAACTTTACAGTTTGGGATCACTACAAGATACGGAGCTGTATTAAGGGCCGCAGCATCAAGAACAATCACTGATATATAGACGTTTTATTTTCAAAGTTGTCTACTGTAGTCCATAGTTTGGGGCTTTATGAATTAATTAAACTGCAATGTTCAGATGAAAGGCTAATTTCATGATTCTTTAAAGTTAAGTTAAAAGAAAAAGAAACAAGGTTTAATGAAAAAGAGGTTCCTGTTTTCTGATTGGAAGAGTCACAGAAATAGGACTATAATAAAAATATGGTGGTATAAAAACATTTTGTTTTCTTTTCACTATGTTCATGTCTCTCTGGCATGCAATGTATTTCCTTTCCTTTCCTTTCTTTTTCTTTTCTCAGGGGTTTCTTTATGTAACAAGCCCTGGCTGTCCTGGACTCACTTTGTAGAACAGCCTGGCCTCAAACTCAGAGATCCGCCTGCCTCTGCCTCCTGAGTGCTGAGATTAAAGGTGTGCACCACCACACCTGGCCTGCAATGTATTTCTTGAATAAATATTTGTTGAATAATTGAGTGAATGACTGCTAGTTTTAAAAGGCAACCTGTAGAGATAAACAGACAAGCAACCCCAAGTCTGTATTTTACATAACTTTCTCCTCTGTAGGGACTAAGGTTCTGAAGATACTGTCAAAGTGTAGGTCAGAAAGATGAAGAGACTCAGCAACAGTGTTCCGTTAGCAAACAAGGAAGCTCTCCAAGACTGGCTCCTGTCAGAAGTACTCAGCCACCAAAGATAGAGCAGAAGCTTTGCAAAAACAAAGACTGAGGGCTGGAGAGATGGCTCAGCAGTTAAGAGCGCTGGCTGCTCTTCCAAAGATCCTGAGTTTAATTCCCAGCAACTACATAATGGCTCACAACCACCTATAATGAAATCTGGTGCTCTCTTCTGGCATACAGGGATTGTATACATACAGGCAGAACATTGTATACTTAACAAATAAATAAATCTTAAAAAAAAAAAAAAAAAAAAAAAGACTGCAACCTACTGAATCACAGAATACACACAAAGTTCATGGTAACACTAAAAAGCCCACAAGTTCATGGTAACACTAAAAAGAGGAAAGCCAAAGAACAAAAACAAAATGAATGTGGGTAGTGGAGGCATATAATGGAGGTAAAACTACAACTAACTAACTTGCTTTTCTCCAGCTCAGATCACAGCCTCTGAGACTGCAGGTAGAAGGCTCATGGGCTCTAACTGAACGTGAGGACAAAGGTAGGAAGACTTGCAACAGCTATTCTGTTTTGTTTGGACAAAGACTCCTCCCATGTAGCCCGGCTCGCCTAGGACTTTGCTATATGGGTTAGAGGTTTGTACTGAGTGATCCTCCTGCCTCTACCGCCAGAGCTGTAAACTATAGGCATGGGCTGCCAAGCCCAGAGAAGAGAATACTGAATGAGCAACAACTAAAAATTAACCCAGAACCAGATGTGTCATTAATCTATGAATCTGAGATGTTTCTGCCAACCCATGTTGCCTTTTGGGACTTCAGCACAGCTTTGGTTCTGAACACAAAACACAAACACCCATGGGACAACGCACTGCCCCAACGCCAGGTCTCTGGAGGTCCAGGGCTTGTTCTCACCTCTACAGGCTCCTGCATGCACAGGTACGCACGCACGCACGCGCGCGCGCACACACACTTAAATTTTTTTTTTTTTTAATTCTTAGGCCCAAAGGAGTCACAAATGGAAAAAATTAAGCAATTATGGCTTGGATAATAAGGAGATCTACTTCTATTTACAAAAAAATTCCAAGCAATAAATGAAAAATCATTTTAAAAAAGCATAATTCTGTAAATGCTAAGTGATCTGAACAACACTCTAACAGTGACATCCTAGAGAAGGCTAGTAAGGAGCCTGGCATTAGCAGGGCTGTCACAACACGACCAATGTGACAGATGTGAGTGCAATTCTCAGGCCTGTGTCACATGGCTAAGCCTGAATCCATAGACCCTTTAAAACCAGAGACATCCGCAAAACCACCTTCATTCTGGAAAAAAACAAAGGGGGGGGGGTGGGAGGTGGGGGATAGGGTCCAGAATTGGGACATTCTATATGAAAACTATCCTAGTGTTCTCAGAAAGTCTATAGTATTTAAAGGTACTCTATGATTAAAAGGCAGTGTGTGAACTTCAGATCTGATAAAAAAAAAAAATAATAATGACAAAACCACATTCTTGAGAGAGAGTGCAAAATTTGAATACGGATAACATTTATTTTTGGATAACAACAAGGAGTTAAGACTAATTTTGTTATTTGTAAGACACATTTACCTGAAGAAGAGATAATATGATAGGGTCTGGAATTTCTTTTAAAATTTCTTTTAAAAGTAGCCCAGCTAAAAATAGTAGCAAAATAATGCCTTAAAAGTAACACACAATTCTGAAAACTCTAGTCTGGGAGATGAACTTCACATCTTTGAAAATTTTCACATTAAAAATCAAATTGCTGCTGTGTGCGCCTTTAATCCCAGCACCAAGGAGGCAGAAGCACACAGATTTCTGTGAGTTCAGGTCATCAGCATGGTCTACATAGTGAGTTCCAGAACAGGCTAGGACTATATAGAGAGACCCTGTCACAGAGGAGGGGAGGGGGGAGAACAGTTGGCTTGATGGACAGGCTAAGTAGGTCAAGGCCTGACCCCCTGAGCTTGACCCCTGGCCTCCACACAGTGGAAGGAGAACTGATTCCTCCCACAAGGTAAAGTCATACGCATGCTACAGAACATATGCCCCCCACAAACACAAATAAACAGAAACAGTTAAAATATCTAATTTACCCAGATACGGTGTAACCTCCTGTACTCGGGTGAGCTAGACTGGAGGACCAGGAGTTCAAGGACAACATAGTGCCTGCTATCTTTCACCTGTGTCCTACGCGTGGGCAGCTGGAAATGTCGGTAATCCACTCAGCGTGCAGCACGTGGCCATGTGGGATGCAGGGGCACCTGGTTCCCTCAGGGCTGGAGGACGCCTCTGCACACAGTTCTCACAACTGAGGCACTTGCTATCATTTTCTGTCTACAAATTCTTAAGTGAACAAGTAGTTGGAAAGGACGTTGTGTGTATATAAATCCTATTTGTAACAAAATAAAGCAAAAATACAGCATACATTTAAAATCTGTGTGAAAAAATGAAAATAAAGTTCACAAAACCAAACGGCCCTGTATCCATTCACAGTCCTACTGATGCAGAATCAACAGTCATGTCCCAACAACTTAACTGATTCTACCTACATGAACATACATGAAAGTATGAACGTCTTCCTGTTCAAACATCCATGTGCCTGAACTCAGTTTTCTAAAACCCAAAAGAAAACCCAAGTAGAGAAAACAATAAAACTTATCTTCATAAATGTCTCTGTGTATATAATATGTAAGTAGAAAGTCTGTAAACTTCAGTAAGGGCATTCACTTTAGTGTCCATACGCTGTGAAGTCACGTGCACTAAGGTGGACAAGCCGTCACTCACCCAAGTTTGTACTGATTTTCCCACCAACACAAAATAACTGTTTTAACTATGGCAAGTTAATCAAAGGAGTCCCTGTAATCAAAATGCTCCCACCTACATCTTTACCATACATTAAAAGTGAAATCACAGCATTCAACTTATTTCAGCTTTTAAAATCTTCAAGGCACTTATATGAATTAATATCTTCAAAATGCTACCCTTTTCACTATTATTAATCAGCAAACATTTTTAGCATTTAGTTTCTTTTATTGAAAATAATTTTCCATACAATATTCTCATCACAGTTTTAAATTTGAGCAGTTTCTTCAGTATTCTTAAGATAATGTCTTTCACAATTGGGAAAGAAGTAGAAAGCACAAACAAGAAACAATACTGTTTAAGTAGTTCCCTGGGACATAAATGTTACTGCTTTCTAGTGGAGAATTTTATCAGCAACAACAGAAAGTCTCACCACTTTGTTTAACAACTTGAGCACTCTCTCCTTGCCGGATTAGCAGTGAGCCTGAACTACAGTTGGTACCTGGTACTCCCAAGCACCTCCTGGCTCTCTTCTGTTTCACTGTTTGCATCACCAAATGACCACAGCAGCCTGGAATGTCACTTGGTACCAGGCATGGGGAAAACAAAAAGTTAAGCCACATAAATCGGCTTACCCATTTTAGGAGGAAGGCCTGGTTATGAAGGGTTCACTGTTCAGGACTTTCTAACTGTGATTATTTACAAAAAGAACAGAGCAAAGTGACATCAGAACTCTGGTGAACAGAATCAGGCACTGAGGTGGACTCTCAGTCAGGCACAGGGAAATGCTGCAGGAGAGCAGCCGGCTTGGCCGGACTCCTATCGGTAAACTAACACACCAAGCTAGTGCACACCTGCACAAACCAAGAAAAGGAAAAGTGGGCTCTGGAACATGTCATTTGTAAAGGCACATATCACCAGGATACACTCAAGACAGGGATACCCAGATACAGCAGTGCTATCATTATACAAAAGTGTGTGTGTGTGTGTGTGTGTGTGTGTGTGTGTGTATTTGAGTGCGAAGTGTGTGTATGTGTGAGAGAGTGTGTGTGTGCAGCCTCGCGCATGTGTGTGTGTGTGTGTGAAAGAGAGAGTGTGTGTGTGTGTGTGAGAGAGAGTGTGTGTGTGTGTGTGTGTGTGAGAGAGTGTGTGTGTGTGTGTGTGTGAGAGAGTGTGTGTGTGCAGTCTCGCGAGTGTGTGTGTGTGTGTGTGTGTGAAAGAGAGAGAGAGAGAGAGAGAGAGAGAGAGAGAGAGAGAGAGAGAGTGTGTGTGTGTGTGTGTGTGTGTGTGTGTGTGTGTGTGTGTGTGTGTGTGCAGCCTCAAGCATATGTCTGTATATGCCAGTGCCCATGTGGAGGTCAGAGGACAACTGAGGATTCAGTTCTTCAGTTCTCTCTTTCCATGTGCACTCAAGTTGCCAGGCTTACAGCAAGCACCTTCCCCACTCATCAGTAAGTATACTTTTGAAAAAGACAATGCAATTTCTAGATAATAATAAAAAAATAAACAAACAAGCTTTCTCCATTGTAAGTCAGGGAATGCAGCCAACCTAAGCCACACACCACCAAACCCAACCGTCTTAATGAAACTACCCCTCCCACCAACAACAGCGAATGATGCAGTTACACACACAGTTGTGAACTCATCCTGAGAAGAGACGGTCTGCTGCAAGAAAACAAAGGAAGAAAACAGAAAATGGTACAGCAGTGACCACTAGGTGCTTACCTTGTACCAAATATTATACTGAGGGGCTTTATGTATCGACTTCAATTTGTTTATTTATTTACTTATTTACTTATAGAGACAAGGTTTCTCTGTGTAGCCTTAGCTATCTTGGACTCACTTTGTAGACCAGGCTGGCCTCTCACTCAGAGAGATCCGACTGCCTCTGCCTGTCCGAGTGTTGGGATTAAAGGCATCTGCCTGCCCTCTACTTCAATTTTAAAGCCCTATGAGGTAGAAACTGTCCCTATTGCTGTCTGTTCTGCAGAGAAACTGATGTACTTTAGGTTTCAAATCAGTAAGGTAATGACATAGCATGAGCTTATTAAGTGACAAAAGGACAAATAGCAAACCACAGATAGAATCAGCTGAGAGGTGTCCAGCATCAAGTCAGGTGCTTACAGCACCAACAGAGACAACCACACCAGCCTGACAGAGAGCAAGCAAACACGGCTCTTCTGATCAGACAAACACCCAGCAGAAATTGGCTGGGGAAGCCCCTCTGAGGCAGCCAGCTGGTGTCTCTGACTGAGAGGCCATGCAGAGTGTAATGCCCTCTCACAAATGAGTTTCCTGTTTCTCTTTCCCACAGCAGGCATTTTTAGACTGTAGGATGAACAGTAGCCGTGGCTGGAAATGGCTTAACTTGTAGCTATTCTCAGAGGTGCAATGTTCTCCACCTACTTGCTGCTCTCCTGTTAGAGGCAGAGGCAGTGAGTCTCAGAAAAGGGTCGTCAGAGAACACATGATATAAACATGTTTCAGTCTGAAGCAAGGAACCCACCTCTTGTTTTAGAGTCAGCATTCAACAAACACAAAAGCACACGACAATTTACTAATACAATTTATATTACAATGAGGCTGCCAAAGATCAAGTGACCTGACCACAGTTACACAGCTTCAGCCAGGATTCATCTGAGCAAATCCACACATTCAGTCACCCTGCTGCGCTGCCTCTGATATATCCTGCTGCACAAAAACAAGGTTGTGAACACGGCTATTCCGCAGTAAGACACACTGAACATTCAGGAAGCACTCTATTACCCAAGAGAGCTGACAAAAGAAATGTGTTCAGGAAAAACCCCAGTTTGTGGAAATACACAAGAACCCATGCAAAGGAAAGAAAAGCTAGGAAAGTGTGTGTGTGTGTGTGTGTGTGTGTGTGTGTGTGTCTGTCTGTCTGTCTGTCTTCAGTAACTGGATGGGGCAAGAAACAAAACCGCAGAAAAGAGCTGCTCCCCTTCTACATCTTAAAAGACTCCAGATCAATTAGTTACCTAACCGTGAACCACCGTTAAACTGTAAAATGTTTAGAATAAAAGCAGGAATACATTCAAACAAGAGGAAAAAGCATATAAACATCAAAGACTGACAAAAAAAAAATTTTTTTTTTTTTAATTTTTTATTTTTGGAGACATGGTTTCTCTGGTAGCCCTGGCTGTCCTAGAACTCACTCTGTAGGCCAGGCTGGCCTCAAAGCCTACAGAGATCCATCTGCCTCCTGAGTGCTGGGATTAAAGGCATGCACCACCAACTGCCGGCTCAAATGTAAAAATTTATAAAGCTACATTTAACATTTTGGATGTAAAAATAACATATTTACAGAATATGTTATCGTGTTATGAACATAACAGAATGTTATATACAAAAGATTAGTGTTCAGCTATATAAGAATTCCTACAAACCAATTCTAAATCAAATGTAGAAGACAAACAGTCCATTGGGAAAACAAGAGCAAAATACAGGTAACTCAAAGAAAATATCAGAATGAATACAAACACAGGGTATATAAATTTAAAACATAACCAATTTCAAAAGTTTCAGACTATTAAAATATTGGAAAAGACTGACTATTCTGGAAAGTGAAGTGTGAAGTGTTACCCAGTAACCTCTCTCAAGGGTCAACCTGCTTGGCCAGTACCTGGGAAATAAGAATTCAGGAGTCCTACCTCTAGTTGTTCACTATTAAAAAACAAATAAATAAAACTTATCGGTACAGAAAGAAACATAAAATGCTGTTCGAATTCCTATGTTTCAACTGTGGAAAAGCATAAGAACATAATTATTCTTAGATAGAAACACAAATAATAATGTTTTATTTAGACAATGGAATTCTAGAAAGTGATTAAATTCAACATACTATGTCCAGATTAGTAGTTTTCCTGGGGAGAAAGAACCAAAGGTGAAGAGACCCAAAGGCTGTCTTTTTTTTTTTTTTTTTAAGATTTTATTTCTTATGTATACAGTATGATCAGATCACATTATAGATAGTTGTGAGCCACCATGTGGTTGCTGGGAATTGAACTCAGGACCTCTGGAAGAGCAGTAAGTGCTCTTAACCACTGAGCCATCTCTCCAGCCCCCCAAAGGCTGTCTTTAAATCCTCAAGTTTCTGAACCTTACTCAAATGACAGCAAGGTACACAATAATAATGACGAATCCCTTATTGATCTGGGAATCACATGGAAAAACAGGTTGATGGGAATAGTTAAATTGAGGCTACATGTGCAATGCACTGTCCAAAGTAAGTGATGACAGCAGTTACTACCGACTACAGGAAGCTTTCGGGGCAGGCAGCCCAGGAAGGCAACTCTCCAAGAAGAACTACGGGTTGATCAGGAGAACTCAGAGACACTTAGGACTAGGGCTCTCTAAATATTCCCAGTATTAATTATCAAAGAATAGAAAGTAAAGAGATAAAAGTTATCATTAAAAGAAGAAACAAAAGCAATACCAACAGAACTCTTAAAGCTGGGGCAAGTAAAATTCCCTTCATTTGTTCCTTCACAGTGTCATCCCTGTGCATACACTGATCCACCCCAACTGCCTTTTCCACTCCTCCCACCTTCCGATCCTCTTCACTTTTTCTTTCTGGTAGCCCACTGAGTCCAATCAATGCTGCCTGCTGGACAGTGGCTGATAACGTTGGCTTGACTGTACACAGGACTTGTGCAGGTAACCACAGCAGGGTGACTTAGTAAGTACAATGGCCATGCCGTGTCCAGAAGACAATATCTCTAAGCACTTCTCCCATTCTCTGGCTCTTACATGAAAGACTGTAAAAAGAAGAAATGTCCCCTCTTGTTATGTTTCCTAAGCCATAGTGCTGTTGGTATAAATGTCCCATTTAGAGATGAACAGTCAACAGTAAGTTATATTCAGCATTTTCATCAGTTGCTGCCAAGTGCACAAGAAACTTCTCTGGCCAGGTGGGAGCAAAGGTAACTTGTGAGCATAAACAAAGACAATCAGAAGGCAGCTTGACAGGCAGGTAGGGAGGCAGAGGCAGGTGAATTTTCAAGGCCAGCTAGGGCCACACACACACACAAACATACACACACACACATACACAGAGAGAGAGAGAGAGACAGACAGACAGACAGACAAGTGAGGGAAGGAGGAGGGAGGGAGGGGAAACGAACGCAGCGTTAGTAACTGGAGAGTACTCAAGAGACACTAACCCTGGAGACAGAGTACCTTTATTCAGTGTTAAATCATGGACACATGCTCCTCTTACCTCTAGGCACCGGGAATAGGAAACTAAACAAAGCAATTCCTGCTCTCATGAACTTTAAGAGTCTGAAACACACATAATGACCAGGAGGGATGGAGCAAAGTGCAGAGGGAGGTGGGAGGAAAGGTGCAATGCCATACAAGGGAGCTAAAGCCTGGCCTAAGGAGATGCTCAGCACAGCCTCACTGTAGCAGGCAGAGCTCTAAGCCAGGGAAGCAGTGCAGACATGCAGGCAAAGCCGAGCTGGCATGCTTAAGACGCACCAAGGAAAACTGTACGTAGAACAGAATGAGAAAGGGAGAAACCCTACAACTTAGTGACTTACTGAGACTTGGTAGTCTATGAGGAAATAAAAGCCATTAATAGCTTGGCAGAAAAGGTACATGATTTAAGGTCTGAAGTACCTATCTGTATGAAAAAAATAGCAATGCACCAGAAATACACAATGCACCAGAAATACACAATGCCATACACAATAAAAAGAACAAAGCGATGATAAAAGCCAAGCTAGACTAAAGCAGTGAGCAGAAGTGGGATGACGTGGGCACAAGGACGCAGTGTGGCAGGACTTGCTGGTAGGTTAGAGCTGAGGTGTCAGGGAAAGGCACACATCAGGGAGGACAGGTTCTGGGTTGGTTCTATAAGAACCAACAGCCCAGGCAGGGATGGCACCACCCACAACAGGCACCCGCCTCACTGGTCACTAACTGAGACAATGCCTTACATCTGGATCTCGTGGAGGCATTTCCTCAGCTGAGGCTCCTTCTTCCCTGATGACTCTAGCTTGTGTCAGGTTGACACACAAAACCAACCAGCACAGACGCCAAGAGAGAAAAAGTGCCATAGCTGATAGACCAACTGCTTAGGAATAAAATAAGGAACAGAACAAAGAAATGAGCCTCCCCAAGGCACTGATGACTGGGCCGGGGCAGGCCTGCAGGGGAATACACAGAAATGAACTGATCCAAGCTGAGAGCAGAAGAAAGAGACACTCCACCACCTTTTATGTATGACAAGCTCACAGGAAATGGTTAATAGAATAATATAATTACTGACCATTTCACAAAATTCCACTGTCTGCCAAAATATGTTAATCCATGTCAGCCTTACACTATCTGAGTTTGAAGAACTGTATGTTTCACGACTCCTGAAAACGGCGCTCTACTAGACAACTAACACGTGGCCACTGCCATTTCCATAGAGGGTTCTGCAAGTTCACTAGAAAACAGAATGCTTTCTTGTTTTTTAATGTGAGGTACCTTTTATCCGCCTATTAAATTTATATTTTTTATTGCTTGGAGCACAGAGGTCCTTGTGTTCACAGGAATGTTTGTACACAGGGGGCCTCTTCCAAGAGAAAGATATATAAGCCACTATCTGCCCAGAAGGCTGGGAGTGGAGTGGCTTAGCCTAAATGACCTCAGCACTGCCTGTAGGCCCAGGCCACACCTGCTTCCCTCAGGCTCCCCAGACTCTTACAGGACCTAAGGCAGTTAACAGCCTAGTGACTTTTGTGCTATCTGCATGACGGAGACCACAGATCCTCCCCAAGGCCCTCCAGATGACACATGTAGTCTATTCATAGAACCCATCGTCCCGGAAGAGGTAACATGTACTTTGATAAGAGTCTGTATGTAATTATGCCTTAAGCTTCACTGTGCACAGAGGGTTGTGCTACACCAGGAAACAACTTTACTGTACTTAAATATACGTAAAACAAATAAACTGGCCAGTGTCAGAATCTTTTTTTTTTTTTTTAAGTCAACACTGGTTACTAAGTTGTGAACCAGACTTTCTTCTTGTTTCACAAGGATCTACACCTTATCATGTCTGTGGAAATAAACTCAAGAAAACACACAAACAAGGCTACTTTAGCAACATATACACATATATGTTCCACAACAAATAAGAAGCTAATTAATTGTTTTAAGTAATCAGGTAACATGCCATACAGCCATACAAGCATGGAAGGCTATACCACCTAAGTCTGTAGTAGTGTCATGCCTACGATGCTCACAAGACGAATCCTAGCAACAAGCTTTGCAAAGCCCAGGCATTAAGTGGTACAGAAGACATCTACAATTGCCAGCAAATGATTTCTAATCACTAATTGCTTAATTAGCTAATTCCTATAACAGTCAATGCTTATTTTTAAACCTTTGCAAGTATATGCTTTGGTTCAGGGGTATATACGTTCATTTATTACACACACGCACGCACGCGCACGCACAAGGTGTAAGAGAAAGATGTATATGCCTGTGTACATATGTACATTAGTTCATTTTTAAGAAACTACGGTACAGAAAGGAACAAATAATCAAGGTATAAGTGACGTTGGTAATTTTTTTTGTAGTTATAAAGAAAACAGAGACTTAAAATCAGTCCGCATGTAGGGATCTCAACAAAACCAATGCTCTTCGAGTGTCAGTGCCAAGTGGTGCCGTGTCCTAGTCAAGGTTTCTATTGCTGTGATAAAACCCCAGGACCAGAACCAACCTGGGAAGGAAAAGGTTTCTTCCAGCCATAGTCCCGC